>NC_086321.1:125120781-125420781 GCF_036172605.1 Pelobates fuscus
TCCTCTAGATATTTATCTATGTCTTTTTCTTTTGTTAAGAGGGAGTATAGGTTACTATAATATGCATTGAAGCATTGCCCTATGGACGTAGGGGTAATATGGATCTTATCGTTCATATTTATCCTTGTGATTTTACTTAATACCCTTTTGTCTCTAAGTTTCTTAGTTAATAGTTTATCAGCTCTGTTCCCTGTACTATATTCTTTAAGCTTTAGCTTTGCCAGGATTTTTGCGTTCTTTTCTATATTAATTTGATTAATTTGGTCTTTAATCACCTTGATCCCCTCTGAATTAACTCTAGAGGGATTCGTCTTGTTTTTTTTCACTTGTTCAGCCAAGCTATTATAGAGAGGGATTACGTCCATACTTTTATTTCTATTTAAGTGTGCTTCTAAACTTATTAAATTACCTCTCATTGTAGCTTTAAAAGAACACCAGTTGTTAGCATGTGAAGTATCATTAGGCCTATTGGTGTCAAAGTAGCATTCCATCTGTGATCTAAGCGAATCTAGATTTAATTTGTTATAGAGTAAATAATCTTTTAATCTCCATGTAGCTTTATTGATTTTATTCCACTGGTCTCTCATTGTCCAGATATTAATGCTGTGATCTGACCAGGTATTGTCCCTAATTTCGATCTTCTCTAGATTTTCTAAGGCTATTGCATTACCCCATACCATATCGATCCGCGAATATGAGTAGTGTACTCTGGAAAAAAAAAGTATAATCTTGTCTCTCTGGAAAAGTAGATCTCCATAGATCAAAATAATCAAATTCATTCATTAATTTATTTAGAGATTTGGCCGTTTTTATTACGGAACCATTCACTTTTAAATCCTTAGCAAGCTTCTTATCCAAACATGGGTCCAAAACGCAGTTAAAATCTCCTGCAATAATGCACACTCCAGTTTTTATAGGTTCAACTTGTTCTAATATATCTCTTAATGTAGTAACTGGAAGGGCATTAGGCAGGTATATATTGACTAACGTATATTTAATTTCGTTTAGCTTACAAACAAGAATCAAAAATCTAGCTTCGATGTCAACATATTGATAAATTAGTTCGAATTCCACAGAGCTTGCCACAATAATGGCCACCCCTCTTTTCTTCCTATCATTAAGAGAAGCTTGAAATACATCTGGAAATTTAACTCCTCCCCATTTTACATTGTCTATCAACCTCCAGTGTGTCTCTTGTAAGAACCCAACCTCTATGTTTTGATTCTTATAGAAATCATATACCAAAGTTTTTTTTGCTTGTGAGTTTAAGCCCTGAGTGTTTACTGAAATCATTTTAATCATATTCTTCACCAGAATCTCCCTGTGCTCCCTTCGGCATGCATACACACTTCACATCATTTACAATAACAATAATTATACAGTCATACTCTTTTATTCTGGTAATATACCAGAGATACAGATTGGCCTCTCAACCCGCCCAAGAATCTTGGTGGGTGGAGCCATTCTCTCGAAAGTGGGTTAGAAACAAAAAAACCGTCCTAACGGTATTAGTGTCTCAACACGGGCACATGGCCGGGGTAGGGAACCCAGACCCGAGGGGAAAAACTACTTCATCATTTCTCCCTCTCCCTTATATTCTTTAGAAAACCATATATTTTGACGTTGGGGGGAAGAGAGAGGGAGAGGAGAGGGAGAGAGGAAGAAGGAATAAAAAAAATTAAGAGTATATCTTGAATGGTCCCTATTTTCTACTTACTTAATTTGTGATTTGATCTTATGGCTTAGTTTGCTCAGAATACTATAAAAATTCTTCATTGTCATAAACTTCCTATCATGTATTATGATTCAGAGTACCCCCATCTTTCCTGTATTGTTAATATCTTATGTTTATTTAGAGTTGTAGACTATTTCTTCCTTTCTTTACTTCCCTCCTTTCTTTTCCTTTCCTCTCCACCCCGTCCTCCACTTTACCTTCCTGTTACCAAGAAAAAAAATAATGCTGGTATTTAAAGTGAGACTATGTATTTCCTTACTTATATGTTTCTACTTTTTCTGGTTTTTTTTGTGTGTTGTTGAGTAGAGATTGTGCATACTAGCAAAAAAAAATTTTTTTTTGAGGGAAAAATAAATAAATATTAATCCCTATTCTTTCTTTTTCAATATTGTAAGTTGTGCTTGTGTCTATTGTTACATACAATATTTTAGGAATCCTTTCTTATTCTAAGTTTCTTAATACAAAAAAATATTAATCCCCTTTCTTTCTTTTCGAAGTTGTGAATTATACTTGTGTCTACTATTACACCTAGTGTTTCAAAATTCCTTCCTTATCCTGTGTTTCTTAATACCATCATAAATTTATACACGTTTGCCCATATCCCCCCCCAAAAAAAATATTAATCCCTTTTCTTTCTTTTTCAGATTGTGAGTTGTACTAGTGTCTACTGTTACACATAATATTTCAAAAATCCGTCCTGATCCTGTGTATCCTGTGTATCTTAATACCATCATAAATTGACATACATATTTCCCCGTCCCCCCCCCCCACCCTCCTCTTAGCCTTTCTATTACCAGTCAAGTAGTGCTATAAGCATTAGGTGGTACAGACAGGTGCCTATGAAGAGAAAAAAAAAAAGGGAAAAGGTCCTTGCTTTATTGTAGGCTCCTTTTCGAGCCTCTTCATGGATTAGATACGGCTGTTTCAAGTGTATTTGGTTTTTCCATCCAGACCTTCAGTGCTTCTTTAGAGGCAAAATTAACCATTTTCCCATTCCAAGACACTCTTAATAGAGAGGGGAATCCCCATCTATAGCCTATGTTCTTCTGTATTAAAATAGGCAGCAAATCTTGGAAGCTTTTCCTCCACATTCTTGTTGAATATGATAAGTCTTGGAATATAGATAAATTTTTGAATTTGTCTTCTAATATAGGATTGTTCCTCATCGCCATCATAACTTTTTCTTTTGTTTGATATGAATGAAATTTAACCATTACGTCTCTTATAAATGTCTCCGGAACATTATGGGGTCTAGGTAGTCGATGTCGACGATCCATTAAATAATCGTGTGGAATTCCGTCCGGAATTAAATTTTGAAAAAATTCCATCAGGAAGCTATCCAAATTCTCGTTGGAGATTTCTTCTGGGATGTGTCGGATTCTAATATTTGATCTTCTGGATCTGTCTTCCATATCGCTAACTTTAGCTTCCAGTGTTCCTATTTTATTTTTCATTATAATAATCTCTTCTTGACAGAGTTTATATTTGTTATCTAACTTGGTAAAATTATCCTCCATAGTTGCCAATTTAGCTTGTATCATTTTAAATTCTTGTTTTAGCTCTTTCGTGTTTGCGGCCATATCATCAGCTAATGTTCTGGAGAATTTTTCCAAGTTTTTAGTAAGAATATCTTCCGTCATAGGGATAGACGTTTGTGTCTCTTTAATTAAGCTAAAATTCATTTCTACATTTTCATCTGTATTTTCTTGTATAATTTGTGTCTTATGTTGAGATGGGGAAAAGTATCCTGATAGTCTTTTGTCAGGTGGTAAGTCTCTTTTATCTTTTTTCCTCCGCTCTTCCTGAGCTTTTTTAGATGCCATGCTGAAAAAAAACAAAAAAAAAAACACTTTGCTTTTCTTCTTAATTTTCTCCTTCTGTTTCCTTGATTTTCTGGGATTCCTCAGGGCTTTCTCTGGATTATAACCTTATCTGTCTCTTAGGGCATCTATTCCTTTATTGCTTTGATGAGTCTCTCTGGGGGTTTCTCTGGACTGTCTCCTTGTCTGCCCCTTCAGAATTCAGAATTCTCTGGATTATGTTGCTTTCTGCCCCTTTAACGAATCCGTCCACACAACTCTGTCTGGGCTTTCTCCGGACGGTGTCTGATTTGTATCTTATCTGCCCCTTTAGTGAATTCAAATATTTAGCGCTTTCCGCCCTTTATTGTTTTCTGGGGGGTCTAGGAAGTCTCTGAGTGCCCACACGTCCCTCCATTAAACTCTTCTGCACCCTCACGGTCTCTCAGCTCCTAGTATCTCCCTTTCATCTCCTTTTCATTTTCTTCCTCCTTCCTCCACCCTCCCCATCTCTCTCTCCTCTCCTCTCCCCCTCCGGTCTCCCTCCCCTTTCCTCTGTTCTCCAGCCCCACCTTCAGTTTTCCTTTATTATATAGTTTGTTTTTGTTTTTTTATGTTGTTCCTACCTTTGCCACCGGAGTCAAGCTCCGAGCCCAGACCGCGTCTACCCCTGCGTCTCTCCACCGCCTTGCCTTCGCGCCAAAAGTCTCCCGCTTTTCGGTATCCGGCCGACAGTTCTTCCATGCGGTCCGAGACACCCGGAGGGGGAAAAAGGTAAAGAATCCGCTTGTGTTGCGATTTACCTCCTCGCAGTAATATGGTGAGCGTGGATTAGATGGTGGGTATGCTGGAGGGCATCAGTATGGAGTAGGGAGTTTGGAGAAGGCTGCCATTGCGGATGCTACTGCTTCGAACGCTCCCCTCGGTCGGGCATTCCGACCCCGCCTACCGACGTCAACGTGTTACGTCATACGTCCCCCCATAGTGTGAACATTTTCAAAAGATTTTCTTTTTAATGGGTTGCATGCTTCCAAACAAGATTTTAAAAGGGTGGTCATGGGGCTTAGATAATTCATTGAAAACGAGAACCCATATGGAAAAACAGTAGGCGTAATCATTTCAGAATCGGTTGGTATTGATAGAATAAAAAAAAAGTCCTCTGGGTGGATGTGCTATTGGGCTGCTAGCTTGTAGATATTGAGCAGGCATTAGGCTAATATTGTGAACCATATGAGCCGCGCTATGTGATATGTGCTAGGTGATATGTTTAATACATACGTGAGAAGAGGATATGCGGTAGTATTTCTGAGTGGTTTGAGGATGTATAGGTTTGTGTATCCTATTTTGTGTGTGTTCTAAATGGTAGTGTGTAATTTTTGTTTGTTTTCTTCTTCTTCTTCTTCTTCTTTGAGAATAGGTGAAGTCCACTGTCTGTAGTGTTGGTAACTGATGTTGTAGGGGGTATGAGATTGTGAGAGTGTTTGTAATGCAAGTTGTGTTGATGACGCAGATGTGGTGAGCTATTGAGATTGTTGTTGTTGACATTTATGTTGGTGCATGCCAATAAAATGTGAAAAGGCGCCCCAGATGCTTTGAAATGGGGCATGATAAATAAAACTGCTCACAGGAAATTGCATCGGCTGGTATTTGAGCTCCTCTATCACCACCTCCCGTGCTGTATCCAAGGTTGCAGTAGTAAAGTAAATTAAAGCAAAGTAAATTAAAGAAAATGCTGCAACTCTTGCATGCTTCTATGATATTTCCAAAGTAGTAGGTGCATACTTGCAACCCATTGACATAGAAAGCTATGGAATAGAGCAGGGTTTCTAAAAATCTCCTGGACAGCCTACCCTGAGTCAACCTCCCACCATAAAATTCAGCTGGGTGAACTACGAGCAGTTAACCTAGGCATCCTTTTCAACTATTCTTTATAACAGTGCCTTTAAAAGGCATTTGCAGTTTCCACTTGACATATAATGAGAAATTGCTACAAGCACAGCTTTGCAACAAAGTGCAGCTCATTACAGCCATAGGATACTTTTCTAGAGTGTACCATTTTTTCCAAAGGGGTAGGTTCCAAGCCCCTGTCATTTTGCTTGCTGTTTATAACATGAAAATGTTTAGAACAGGCCCACTATAATGCTGGGAAAAGTCATACCAGGACAGGATGTCATACTGAGTTAATGCAGGACAGAAGGGTTCTAGATATAGGAAGAACGACATTTTCTATTCAGTATTTTATCATTGAGGAATTTGCATACTGCTGCGACGCCCCAGGGTTATTTTCTGCATGCAATGCAAAGTAGCATTAAAACATATAGAGCTGCTAGCAATACACATATCAACCAACAGATGGCAGTTGAGGAGAGATTAAAAGGAAGGTCTGCTTCATTTGAATAATATAGATGATAGCATTACACAGATCAACCAGCAGAGGGCATTTTCATTTGAGGATAAATTAGAAGGAAGTTCTGCTTCAATTGAAAGTAAATCAATCGAAAGACAACTTAATAATAGAATCATGTGGAAAAATATTTATTTTTAAATGGGTTGCATGCTTCCAAACAAGATTTTAAAAGGGTGGTCATGGGGCTTAGATAATTCATTGAAAAACGAGAACCCATATGGAAAAACAGTAGGCGTAATCATTTCAAAATCGGTTGGAATTGCTAGAATAAAAAAAAAAGTCCTCTGGGTGGATGTGCTATTGGGCTGCTAGCTTGTAGATATTGAGCAGGCATTAGGCTAATATTGTGAACCATATGAGCCGCGCTATGTGATATGTGCTAGGTGATATGTTTAATACATACGTGAGAAGAGGATATGCGGTAGTATTTCTGAGTGGTTTGAGGATGTATAGGTTTGTGTATCCTATTTTGTGTGTGTTCTAAATGGTAGTGTGTAATTTTTGTTTGTTTTCTTCTTCTTCTTCTTCTTTGAGAATAGGTGAAGTCCACTGTCTGTAGTGTTGGTAAATGATGTTGTAGGGGGTATGAGATTGTGAGAGTGTTTGTAATGCAAGTTGTGTTGATGACGCAGATGTGGTGAGCGATTGAGATTGTTGTTGTTGACATTTATGTTGGTGCATGCTAATGAAATGTGAAAAGGCGCCCCAGATGCTTTGAAATGGGGCATGATAAATAAAACTGCTCACAAGAAATTGCATCGGCTGGTATTTGAGCTCCTCTATCACCACCTCCCGTGCTGTATCCAAGGTTGCAGTAATAAAGTAAAGCAAAGTAAATTAAGGAAAATGCTGCAACTCTTGCATGCTTCTATGACATTTCCAAAGTAGTAGGTGCATACTTGCAACCCATTGACATAGAAAGCTATGGAATAGAGCAGGGTTTCTAAAAATCTCCTGGACAGTCTACCCTGAATCAACCTCCCACCATAAAATTCAGCTGGGTGAACTCTGAGCAGTTAACCGAGGCATCCTTTTCAACTATTCTTTATAACAGTGCCTTTAAAAAGGTCTTTGCAGTTTCCAATTGACCTGCAATGAAAAAATGCTACAAGCACAGCTTTGCAACAAAGTGCAGCTCATTACAGCCATAGGATACTTTTCTAGAGTGTACCATTTTTTCCAAAGGGGTAGGTTCCAAGCCCCTGTCATTTTGCTTGTTTATTTGTTTATAACATGAAAATGTTTAGAACAGGCCCACTATAATGCTGGGTAAAGTCATACCAGGACAGGATGTCATAGTGAGTTAATGCAGGACAGAAGGGTTCAAGATATAGGAAGAACGACATTTCTATTCAGTATTTTATCATGGAGGAATTTGCATACTGCGGCGACGCCCCAGGGTTATTTTCTGCATGCAATGCAAAGTAGCATTAAAACATATAGAGCTGCTAGCAATACACATATCAACCAACAGATGGCAGTTGAGGAGAGATTAAAAGGAAGGTCTGCTTCATTTGAATAATATAGATGATAGCATTACACAGATCAACCAGCAGAGGGCATTTTCATTTGAGGATAAATTAGAAGGAAGTTCTGCTTCAATTGAAAGTAAAGCAATCGAAAGACACCTTGATAATAGAATCATGTGGAAAAAGATTTATTTTTAAATGGGTTGCATGCTTCCAAACAAGATTTTAAAAGGGTGGTCATGGGGCTTAGATAATTCATTGAAAACGAGAACCCATATGGAAAAACAGTAGGCGTAATCATTTCAGAATCGGTTGGAATTGCTAGAATAAAAAAAAAAGTCCTCTGGGTGGATGTGCTATTGGGCTGCTATTTTGTAGATATTGAGCAGGCATTAGGCTAATATTGTGAACCATATGAGCCGCGCTATGTGATATGTGCTAGGTGATATGTTTAATACATACGTGAGAAGAGGATATGCGGTAGTATTTCTGAGTGGTTTGAGGATGTATAGGTTTGTGTATCCTATTTTGTGTGTGTTCTAAATGGTAGTGTGTAATTTTTGTTTGTTTTCTTCTTCTTCTTCTTCTTCTTTGAGAATAGGTGAAGTCCACTGTCTGTAGTGTTGGTAAATGATGTTGTAGGGGGTATGAGATTGTGAGAGTGTTTGTAATGCAAGTTGTGTTGATGACGCAGATGTGGTGAGCTATTGAGATTGTTGTTGTTGACATTTATGTTGGTGCATACCAATGAAATGAGAAAAGGCGCCCCAGATGCTTTGAAATGGGGCATGATAAATAAAACTGCTCACAGGAAATTGCATCGGCTGGTATTTGAGCTCCTCTATCACCACCTCCCGTGCTGTATCCAAGGTTGCAGTAGTAAAATAAATTAAAGCAAAGTAAATTAAGGAAAATGCTGCAACTCTTGCATGCTTCTATGACATTTCCAAAGTAGTAGGTGCATACTTGCAACCCATTGACATAGAAAGCTATGGAATAGAGCAGGGTTTCTAAAAATCTCCTGGACAGTCTACCCTGAGTCAACCTCCCACCATGTAATTCAGCTGGGTGAACTATGAGCGGGTAACCGAGGCATCCTTTTCAACTATTTTTTATAACAGTGCCTTTAAAAAGGCATTTGCAGTTTCCACTTGACCTGCAATGAGAAATTGCTACAAGCACAGCTTTGCAACAAAGTGCAGCTCATTACAGCCATAGGATACTATTCTAGAGTGTACCATTTTTTCCAAAGGGGTAGGTTCCAAGCCCCTGTCATTTTGCTTGCTGTTTATAACATGAAAATGTTTAGAACAGGCCCACTATAATGCTGGGTAAAGTCATACCAGGACAGGATGTCACAGTGAGTTAATGCAGGACAGAAGGGTTCAAGATATTGGAAGAACGACATTTCTATTCAGTATTTTATCATTGAGGAATTTGCATACTGCGGCGACGCCCCAGGGTTATTTTCTGCATGCAATGCAAAGTAGCATTAAAACATACAGAGCTGCTAGCAGTACATATATCAACCAACAGATGGCAGTTGAGGAGAGATTAAAAGGAAGGTCTGCTTCATTTGAATAATATAGATGATAGCATTACACAGATCAACCAGCAGAGGGCATTTTCATTTGAGGATAAATTAGAAGGAAGTTCTGCTTCAATTGAAAGTAAAGCAATCGAAAGACACCTTGATAATAGAATCATGTGGAAAAAGATTTATTTTTTAATGGGTTGCATGCTTCCAAACAAGATTTTAAAAGGGTGGTCATGGGGCTTAGATAATTCATTGAAAACGAGAACCCATATGGAAAAACAGTAGGTGTAATCATTTCAGAATCGGTTGGAATTGCTAGAATAAAAAAAAAAAGTCCTCTGGATGGATGTGCTATTGGGCTGCTAGCTTGTAGATATTGAGCAGGCATTAGGCTAATATTGTGAACCATATGAGCCGCGCTATGTGATATGTGCTAGGTGATATGTTTAATACATACGTGAGAAGAGGATATGCGGTAGTATTTCTGAGTGGTTTGAGGATGTATAGGTTTGTGTATCCTATTTTGTGTGTGTTCTAAATGGTAGTGTGTAATTTTTGTTTGTTTTCTTCTTCTTCTTCTTCTTCTACTTCTTTGAGAATAGGTGAAGTCCACTGTCTGTAGCGTTGGTAAATGACGTTGTAGGGGGTATGAGATTGTGAGAGTGTTTGTAATGCATATATATATATATATTTTAAATGTATCAATAGTGACATTGTAACACCGTTATCTGTCATAAATCCCCGAAACACACCTAACATGTACATATTTTTTTTAAAGTAGACAACCCAGGGTATTCAAAATGGGGTATGTCCAGTCCTTTTTAGTAGCCACCTAGTCACAAACACTGGCCAAAGTTAGCATTTATATTTGTTTGTGTGTTAAAAAAGCAAAAAACGCTAACGATGGGCGGTGTTTGTGTGTTAAAAAAGCAAAAAACGCTAACGATGGGCGGTGTTTGTGACTAAGTGGCTACTAAAAAAGGCTGAACATACCCCATTTGCAATACCTTGGGTTGTCTTCTTTTGCAAATGGTATGCCATCATGGGGCTAATTCTCATTCCTTGGCTACCATATGCTCTCAAAGGCAACCTAACCAATCTGACAAATTTCAATAAAAAAAAGTAAAATCAAGCCTTATATTTGACCCTGTAACTTTCACAAACACTATAAAACCGCTACATGTGGGGTACTGTTATACTCAGGAGACTTCGCTGAACACAAATATTAGTGTATCAGAACAGTAAAATATATCACAGCAATAATATCCTCAGTAAAAGAGCTGTTTGTGTGTGAAAAATGCAAAAAACTTCACTTTCACTGACAATATCATCGCTGTGATATGTTTTACTGTTTTGAAACACTAATATTTGTGTTCAGCGAAGTCTCCTGAGTAAAACAGTACCCCCATGTACAGGATTTAGGGTGTCATAGAAAGTTACAGGGTTAAACACAGTGCTAGCAAATTAAATTTTCTGGACTTTCGGCCTGGGTTGGCAGGCAGGTCCCTCAAATTGCAATCATTAAAATTACTTAATTAGGTAAAAATATTACATAAATATGCACGTATAATTTTAATATATATACATATTTAGATATTTGACGTCTACGTGTATATTTATGAAATGAATTATAATGTTATTATGTATGTGGACATATGTATATTTCGTATTATTTTTATTTATTTATTTGTACATATATATATATATATATATCATTACATTCTAAGTGTATTTTGATAAATATATATCTATATATCAATATCAAAATACTGTTAGAATAAAATTGCATATTTATATATAATTTTTTTTTAATTATTACAAATTATTTTTATTTTTTGTTATTTATTTTTATTAACATATTATTTTTATTTTATAATATATAATTATTTGTATTTTATAATATATAATGTATTTTATAATATTTTTTAATATATATATATTTTATAATATATATATAGTCCATATATACCATGGTATACCATATACCATACCATATACCAAATATATAGTTATTATATATATTGTATATATTCGTGTGTAATTTAAATATAAATTTATTTTTATATTAATATACGTATATATAAATATAAAAATACACTTAGTATGACATTATATATATATGATATATATACCTATATTATATATAGGTATATATAGATATAATACATGTATATATATCATATATATATACACATATTATTATTTTTTTCACACTTATTACTTTATTTTAAAACTTTATTTGTGATTTTTCACTTGCAGGGAGACTGCCTGTCAGCACAGACAGTCCTCCTTGAGGCAGACACATGGACCCCTATTGTGGTCATGTGATCGAGTGATCACATGGCCGTGGGGTCCTGATCTGCCGAGGGGGGACTGCCCGGGCAGACAGGCAGTCCCCCTTGACCGGGAGGAGAGCTGATCGCCGCCGTGGGACCGATGGCGATCAGGTAAGTAGCCCCAGACCGTTATGACGGTTCAGGACCGTCAGCGGTCCAAACGCATGTTTTACCGCTGACGGTCCTGAACCGTCAGCGGTCCTGAAGGGGTTAATGTAACTGTGCAACAACTTTGCAATTAAATGTGCTATTTAAACGATTACGAACAGTTACTCCGCCCACTCCAGTTGTAGACTACTGGTGGAGGCAAGAACACTTCACACAATTTCCCCAGAAATTGTAGCTTTTCTAGTTTACTTTACTACTGCAACCTTGGATACAGCACGGGAGGTGGTGATAGAGGAGCTCAACTACCAGCCGATGCAATTTCCTGTGAGCAGTTTTATTTATCATGCCCCATTTCATCTGGGGCGCTTTTTCACATTTCATTGGCATGCACCAACATACATGTCAACAACAACAATCTCAATAGCTCACAACATCTGTGTCATCAACACAACTTGCATTACAAACACTCTCACAATCTCATACCCCCTACAACATCATTTACCAACACTACAGACAGTGGACTTCACCTATTCAAGAAGAAGAAGAAAACAAACAAAAATTACACACTACCATTTAGAACACACACAAAATAGGATACACAAACCTATACATCCTCAAACCACTCAGAAATACTACCGCATATCCTCTTCTCACGTATGTATTAAACATATCACCTAGTACATATCCCATAGCGCGGCTCATATGGTTCACAATATTAGCCTAATGCCTGCTCAATATCTACAAGCTAGCAGCCCAATAGCACATCCACCCAGAGGACTTTTTTTTTATTCTAGCAATTCCAACCGATTCTGAAATGATTACGCCTACTGTTTTTCCATATGGGTTCTCGTTTTCAATGAATTATCTAAGCCCCATGACCACCCTTTTAAAATCTTGTTTGGAAGCATGCAACCCATTAAAAAAAAAATATTTTTCCACATGATTCTATTATCAAGGTGTCTTTCGATTGCTTTACTTTCAATTGAAGCAGAACTTCCTTCTAATTTATCCTCAAATGAAAATGCCCTCTGCTGGTTGATCTGTGTAATGCTATCATCTATATTATTCAAATGAAGCAGACCTTCCTTTTAATCTCTCCTCAACTGCCATCTGTTGGTTGATATGTGTACTGCTAGCAGCTCTGTATGTTTTAATGCTACTTTGCATTGCATGCAGAAAATAACCCTGGGGCGTCGCCGCAGTATGCAAATTCCTCAATGATAAAATACTGAATAGAAATGTCGTTCTTCCAATATCTTGAACCCTTCTGTCCTGCATTAACTCACTGTGACATCCTGTCCTGGTATGACTTTACCCAGCATTATAGTGGGCCTGTTCTAAACATTTTCATGTTATAAACAGCAAGCAAAATGACAGGGGCTTGGAACCTACCCCTTTGGAAAAAATGGTACACTCTAGAATAGTATCCTATGGCTATAATGAGCTGCACTTTGTTGCAAAGCTGTGCTTGTAGCAATTTCTCATTGCATGTTAAGTGGAAACTGCAAATGCTTTTTTAAAGGCACTGTTATAAAGAATAGTTGAAAAGGATGCCTAGGTTAACTGCTCATAGTTCACCCAGCTGAATTTTATGGTGGGAGGTTGACTCAGGGTAGACTGTCCAGGAGATTTTTAGAAACCCTGCTCTATTCCATAGCTTTCTATGTCAATGGGTTGCAAGTATGCACCTACTTCTTTGGAAATGTCACAGAAACATGCAAGAGTTGCAGCATTTTCCTCAATTTACTTTAATTTACTTTACTACTGCAACCTTGGATACAGCACGGGAGGTGGTGATAGAGGAGCTCAAATACCAGCCAATGCAATTTCCTGTGAGCAGTTTTATTTATCATGCCCTATTTCACATTTCATTGGCATGCACCAACAAAAATGTCAACAACAACAATCTCAATAGCTCACCACATCTGCGTCATCAACACAACTTGCATTGCAAACACTCTCACAATCTCATACCCCCTACAACATCATTTACCAACGCTACAGACAGTGGACTTCACCTATTCTCAAAGAAGAAGAAGAAGAAGAAGAAAAGGATGCCTCGGTTAACTGCTCATAGTTCACCCAGCTGAATTTTATGGTGGGAGGTTGACTCAGGGTAGACTGTCCAGGAGATTTTTAGAAACCCTGCTCTATTCCATAGCTTTCTATGTCAATGGGTTGCAAGTATGCACCTACTTCTTTGGAAATGTCACAGAAACATGCAAGTGTTGCAGCATTTTCCTGAATTTACTTTAATTTACTTTACTACTGCAACCTTGGATACAGCACTGGAGGTGGTGATAGAGGAGCTCAAATACCAGCCAATGCAATTTCCTGTGAGCAGTTTTATTTATCATGCCCTATTTCACATTTCATTGGCATGCACCAACAAAAATGTCAACAACAACAATCTCAATAGCTCACCACATCTGCGTCATCAACACAACTTGCATTACAAACACTCTCACAATCTACCCCCTACAACATCATTTACCAACGCTACAGACAGTGGACTTCACCTATTCTCAAAGAAGAAGAAGAAGAAGAAGAAGAAGAAGAAAACAAACAAAAATTACACACTGCCATTTAGAACACACACAAAATAGGATACACAAACCTATACATCCTCAAACCACTCAGAAATACTACCGCATATCCTCTTCTCACGTATGTATTAAACATATCACCTAGCACATATCGCGGCTCATATGGTTCACAATATTAGCCTAATGCCTGCTCAATATCTACAAGCTAGCAGCCCAATAGCACATCCACCCAGAGGACTTTTTTTTATTCTAGCAATTCCAACCGATTCTGAAATGATTACGCCTACTGTTTTTCCATATGGGTTCTCGTTTTCAATGAATTATCTAAGCCCCATGACCACCCTTTTAAAATCTTGTTTGGAAGCATGCAACCCATTAAAAAATAAATCTTTTCCACATGATTCTATTATCAAGGTGTCTTTCAATTGCTTTACTTTCAATTGAAGCAGAACTTCCTTCTAATTTATCCTCAAATGAAAATGCCCTCTGCTGGTTGATCTGTGTAATGCTATCATCTATATTATTCAAATGAAGCAGACCTTCCTTTTAATCTCTCCTCAACTGCCATCTGTTGGTTGATATGTGTATTGCTAGCAGCTCTATATGTTTTAATGCTACTTTGCATTGCATGCAGAAAATAACCCTGGGGCGTCGCCGCAGTATGCAAATTCCTCAATGATAAAATACTGAATAGAAATGTCGTTCTTCCTATATCTTGAACCCTTCTGTCCTGCATTAACTCACTATGACATCCTGTCCTTGTATGACTTTACCCAGAATTATAGTGGGCCTGTTCTAAACATTTTCATGTTATAAACAGCAAGCAAAATGACAGGGGCTTGGAACCTACCCCTTTGGAAAAAATGGTACACTCTAGAATAGTATCCTATGGCTATAATGAGCTGCACTTTGTTGCAAAGCTGTGCTTGTAGCAATTTCTCATTGCATGTTAAGTGGAAACTGCAAATGCTTTTTTAAAGGCACTGTTATAAAGAATAGTTGAAAAGGATGCCTAGGTTAACTGCTCATAGTTCACCCAGCTGCATTTGATGGTGGGAGGTCGAATCATGGTAGACTGTCCAGGAGATTTTTAGATACCCTGCTCTATTCCATAGCTTTCTATGTCAATGGGTTGCAAGTATGCACCTACTTCTTTGGAAATGTCACAGAAACATGCAAGAGTTGCAGCATTTTCCTCAATTTACTTTAATTTACTTTACTACTGCAACCTTGGATACAGCACGGGAGGTGGTGATAGAGGAGCTCAAATACCAGCCAATGCAATTTCCTGTGAGCAGTTTTATTTATCATGCCCTATTTCACATTTCATTGGCATGCACCAACAAAAATGTCAACAACAACAATCTCAATAGCTCACCACATCTGCGTCATCAACACAACTTGCATTGCAAACACTCTCACAATCTCATACCCCCTACAACATCATTTACCAACGCTACAGACAGTGGACTTCACCTATTCTCAAAGAAGAAGAAGAAGAAGAAGAAAAGGATGCCTCGGTTAACTGCTCATAGTTCACCCAGCTGAATTTTATGGTGGGAGGTTGACTCAGGGTAGACTGTCCAGGAGATTTTTAGAAACCCTGCTCTATTCCATAGCTTTCTATGTCAATGGGTTGCAAGTATGCACCTACTTCTTTGGAAATGTCACAGAAACATGCAAGTGTTGCAGCATTTTCCTGAATTTACTTTAATTTACTTTACTACTGCAACCTTGGATACAGCACTGGAGGTGGTGATAGAGGAGCTCAAATACCAGCCAATGCAATTTCCTGTGAGCAGTTTTATTTATCATGCCCTATTTCACATTTCATTGGCATGCACCAACAAAAATGTCAACAACAACAATCTCAATAGCTCACCACATCTGCGTCATCAACACAACTTGCATTACAAACACTCTCACAATCTACCCCCTACAACATCATTTACCAACGCTACAGACAGTGGACTTCACCTATTCTCAAAGAAGAAGAAGAAGAAGAAGAAGAAGAAAACAAACAAAAATTACACACTGCCATTTAGAACACACACAAAATAGGATACACAAACCTATACATCCTCAAACCACTCAGAAATACTACCGCATATCCTCTTCTCACGTATGTATTAAACATATCACCTAGCACATATCGCGGCTCATATGGTTCACAATATTAGCCTAATGCCTGCTCAATATCTACAAGCTAGCAGCCCAATAGCACATCCACCCAGAGGACTTTTTTTTATTCTAGCAATTCCAACCGATTCTGAAATGATTACGCCTACTGTTTTTCCATATGGGTTCTCGTTTTCAATGAATTATCTAAGCCCCATGACCACCCTTTTAAAATCTTGTTTGGAAGCATGCAACCCATTAAAAAATAAATCTTTTCCACATGATTCTATTATCAAGGTGTCTTTCAATTGCTTTACTTTCAATTGAAGCAGAACTTCCTTCTAATTTATCCTCAAATGAAAATGCCCTCTGCTGGTTGATCTGTGTAATGCTATCATCTATATTATTCAAATGAAGCAGACCTTCCTTTTAATCTCTCCTCAACTGCCATCTGTTGGTTGATATGTGTATTGCTAGCAGCTCTATATGTTTTAATGCTACTTTGCATTGCATGCAGAAAATAACCCTGGGGCGTCGCCGCAGTATGCAAATTCCTCAATGATAAAATACTGAATAGAAATGTCGTTCTTCCTATATCTTGAACCCTTCTGTCCTGCATTAACTCACTATGACATCCTGTCCTTGTATGACTTTACCCAGAATTATAGTGGGCCTGTTCTAAACATTTTCATGTTATAAACAGCAAGCAAAATGACAGGGGCTTGGAACCTACCAGTTGGAAAAAATGGTACACTCTAGAAAAGTATCCTATGGCTGTAATGAGTTGTACTTTGTTGCAAAGCTGTGCTTGTAGCAATTTCTCATTGCAGGTCAAGTGGAAACTGCAAATGCCTTTTTAAAGGCACTGTTATAAAGAATAGTTGAAAAGGATGCCTCGGTTAACTGCTCATAGTTCACCCAGCTGAATTTTATGGTGGGAGGTTGACTCAGGGTAGACTGTCCAGGGGATTTTTAGAAACCCTGCTCTATTCCATAGCTTTCTATGTCAATGGGTTGCAAGTATGCACCTACTTCTTTGGAAATGTCACAGAAACATGCAAGAGTTGCAGCATTTTCCTGAATTTACTTTAATTTACAACTGCAACCTTGGGTACAGCACGGGAGGTGGTGATAGAGGAGCTCAAATACCAGCCGATGTAATTTCCTGTGAGCAGTTTTATTTATCATGCCCTATTTCACATTTCATTGGCATGCACCAACAAAAATGTCAACAACAACAATCTCAATAGCTCACCACATCTGCGTCATCAACACAACTTGCATTGCAAACACTCTCACAATCTCATACCCCCTGCAACATCATTTACCAACGCTACAGACAGTGGACTTCACCTATTCTCAAAGAAGAAGAAGAAGAAGAAGAAGAAAAGGATGCCTCGGTTAACTGCTCATAGTTCACCCAGCTGAATTTCATGGTGGGAGGTTGACTCAGGGTAGACTGTCCAGGAGATTTTTAGAAACCCTGCTCTATTCCATAGCTTTCTATGTCAATGGGTTGCAAGTATGCACCTACTTCTTTGGAAATGTCACAGAAACATGCAAGTGTTGCAGCATTTTCCTGAATTTACTTTAATTTACTACTGCAACCTTGGATACAGCACGGGAGGTGGTGATAGAGGAGCTCAAATACCAGCCGATGCAATTTCCTGTGAGCAGTTTTATTTATCATGCCCTATTTCACATTTCATTGGCATGCACCAACAAAAATGTCAACAACAACAATCTCAATAGCTCACCACATCTGCGTCATCAACACAACTTGCATTACAAACACTCTCACAATCTCATACCCCCTACAACATCATTTACCAACGCTACAGACAGTGGACTTCACCTATTCTCAAAGAAGAAGAAGAAGAAAACAAACAAAAATTACACACTACCATTTAGAACACACACAAAATAGGATACACAAACCTATACATCCTCAAACCACTCAGAAATACTACCGCATATCCTCTTCTCACGTATGTATTAAACATATCACCTAGCACATATCACATAGCGCGGCTCATATGGTTCACAATATTAGCCTAATGCCTGCTCAATATCTACAAGCTAGCAGCCCAATAGCACATCCACCCAGAGGACTTTTTTTTATTCTAGCAATTCCAACCGATTCTGAAATGATTACGCCTACTGTTTTTCCATATGGGTTCTCGTTTTCAATGAATTATCTAAGCCCCATGACCACCCTTTTAAAATCTTGTTTGGAAGCATGCAACCCATTAAAAAATAAATCTTTTCCACATGATTCTATTATCAAGGTGTCTTTCAATTGCTTTACTTTCAATTGAAGCAGAACTTCCTTCTAATTTATCCTCAAATGAAAATGCCCTCTGCTGGTTGATCTGTGTAATGCTATCATCTATATTATTCAAATGAAGCAGACCTTCCTTTTAATCTCTCCTCAACTGCCATCTGTTGGTTGATATGTGTATTGCTAGCAGCTCTATATGTTTTAATGCTACTTTGCATTGCAAGCAGAAAATAACCCTGGGGCGTCGCCGCAGTATGCAAATTCCTCCATGATAAAATACTGAATAGAAAATGTCGTTCTTCCTATATCTCGAACCCTTCTGTCCTGCATTAACTCACTATGACATCCTGTCCTGGTATGACTTTTCCCAGCATTATAGTGGGCCTGTTCTAAACATTTTCATGTTATAAACAGCAAGCAAAATAACAGGGGCTTGGAACCTACCCCTTTGGAAAAAATGGTACCCTCTAGAAAAGTATCCTATGGCTGTAATGAGCTGCACTTTGTTGCAAAGCTGTGCTTGTAGCAATTTCTCATTACAGGTCAAGTGGAAACTGCAAATGCCTTTTTAAAGGCACTGTTATAAAGAATAGTTGAAAAGGATGCCTAGGTTAACTGCTCATAGTTCACCCAGTTGCATTTGATGGTGGGAGGTTGAATCATGGTAGACTGTCCAGGAGATTTTTAGAAACCCTGCTCTATTCCATAGATTTATATGTCAATGGGTTGCAAGTATGCACCTACTTCTTTGGAAATGTCACAGAAACATGCAAGAGTTGCAGCATTTTCCTGAATTTACTTTACTACTGCAACCTTGGATACAGCACGGGAGGTGGTGATAGAGGAGCTCAAATACCAGCCAATGCGATTTCCTGTGAGCAGTTTTATTTATCATGCCCTATTTCACATTTCATTGGCATGCACCAACAAATATGTCAACAACAACAATCTCAATAGCTCACCACATCTGCGTCATCAACACAACTTGCATTGCAAACACTCTCACAATCTCATACCCCCTACAACATCATTTACCAACGCTACAGACAGTGGACTTCACCTATTCTCAAAGAAGAAGAAGAAGAAAACAAACAAAAATTACACACTACCATTTAGAACACACACAAAATAGGATACACAAACCTATACATCCTCAAACCACTCAGAAATACTACCGCATATCCTCTTCTCACGTATGTATTAAACATATCACCTAGCACATATCACATAGCGCGGCTCATATGGTTCACAATATTAGCCTAATGCCTGCTCAATATCTACAAGCTAGCAGCCCAATAGCACATCCACCCAGAGGACTTTTTTTTTTATTCTAGCAATTCCAACCGATTCTGAAATGATTACGCCTACTGTTTTTCCATATGGGTTCTCGTTTTCAATGAATTATCTAAGCCCCATGACCACCCTTTTAAAATCTTGTTTGGAAGCATGCAACCCATTAAAAAAAAAATCTTTTTCCACATGATTCTATTATCAAGGTGTCTTTCGATTGCTTTACTTTCAATTGAAGCAGAACTTCCTTCTAATTTATCCTCAAATGAAAATGCCCTCTGCTGGTTGATCTGTGTAATGCTATCATCTATATTATTCAAATGAAGCAGACCTTCCTTTTAATCTCTCCTCAACTGCCATCTGTTGGTTGATATGTGTATTGCTAGCAGCTCTATATGTTTTAATGCTACTTTGCATTGCAAGCAGAAAATAACCCTGGGGCGTCGGCGCAGTATGCAAATTCCTCCATGATAAAATACTGAATAGAAATGACGTTCTTCCTATATCTTGAACCCTTCTGTCCTGCATTAACTCACTATGACATCCTGTCCTGGTATGACTTTACCCAGCATTATAGTGGGCCTGTTCTAAACATTTTCATGTTATAAACAGCAAGCAAAATGACAGGGGCTTGGAACCTACCCCTTTGGAAAAAATGGTACACTCTAGAAAAGTATCCTATGGCTGTAATGAGCTGCACTTTGTTGCAAAGCTGTGCTTGTAGCAATTTCTCATTGCAGGTCAAGTGGAAGCTGCAAATGCCTTTTTAAAGGCACTGTTATAAAGAATAGTTGAAAAGGATGCCTCGGTTAACTGCTCATAGTTCACCCAGCTGAATTTTATGGTGGGAGGTTGACTCAGGGTAGACTGTCCAGGAGATTTTTAGAAACCCTGCTCTATTCCATCGCTTTCTATTTCAATGGGTTGTAAGTATGCACCTACTTCTTTGGAAATGTCACAGAAACATGCAAGAGTTGCAGCATTTTCCTGAATTTACTTTAATTTACTTTACTACTGCAACCTTGAATACAGCACGGGAGGTGGTGATAGAGGAGCTCAAATACCAGCCAATGCAATTTCCTGTGAGCAGTTTTATTTATCATGCCCTATTTCACATTTCATTGGCATGCACCAACAAAAATGTCAACAACAACCATCTCAATAGCTCACCACATCTGTGTCATCAACACAACTTGCATTACAAACACTTTCACAATCTCATACCCCCTACAACATCATTTACCAACGCTACAGACAGTGGACTTCACCTATTTTTAAAGAAGAAGAAGAAGAAGAAGAAGAAGAAAACAAACAAAAATTACACACTACCATTTAGAACACACACAAAATAGGATACACAAACCTATACATCCTCAAACCACTCAGAAATACTACCGCATATCCTCTTCTCACGTATGTATTAAACATATCACCTAGCACATATCACATAGCGCGGCTCATATGGTTCACAATATTAGCCTAATGCCTGCTCAATATCTACAAGCTAGCAGCCCAATAGCACATCCACCCAGAGGACTTTTTTTTTATTCTAGCAATTCCAACCGATTCTGAAATGATTACGCCTACTGTTTTTCCATATGGGTTCTCGTTTTCAATGAGTTATCTAAGCCCCATGACCACCCTTTTAAAATCTTGTTTGGAAGCATGCAACCCATTAAAAAAAAATCTTTTTCCACATGATTCTATTATCAAGGTGTCTTTCGATTGCTTTACTTTCAATTGAAGCAGATCTTCCTTCTAATTTATCCTCAAATTAAAATGCCCTCTGCTGGTTGATCTGTGTAATGCTATCATCTATATTATTCAAATGAAGCAGACCTTCCTTTTAATCTCTCCTCAACTGCCATCTGTTGGTTGATATGTGTATTGCTAGCAGCTCTTTATGTTTTAATGCTACTTTGCATTGCATGCAGAAAATAACCCTGAGGCGTCGCCGCAGTATGCAAATTCCTCAATGATAAAATACTGAATAGAAATGTCGTTCTTCCTATATCTTGAACCCTTCTGTCCTGCATTAACTCACTATGACATCCTGTCCTGGTATGACTTTACCCAGCATTATAGCGGGCCTGTTCTAAACATTTTCATGTTATAAACAGCAAGCAAAATGACAGGGGCTTGGAACCTACTCCTTTGGAAAAAATGGTACACTCTAGAAAAGTATCCTATGGCTGTAATGAGCTGCACTTTGTTGCAAAGCTGTGCTTGTAGCAGTTTCTCATTGCAGGTCAAGTGGAAACTGCAAATGCCTTTTTAAAAGCCCTGTTATAAAAAATATTTGAAAAGGATGCCTCGGTTAACTGCTCATAGTTCACCCAGCTGAATTTTATGGTGGGAGGTTGACTCAGGGTAGACTGTCCAGGAGATTTTTTAGAAACCCTGATCTATTCCATAGCTTTCTATGTCAATGGGTTGCAAGTATGCACCTACTTCTTTGGAAATGTCACAGAAACATGCAAGAGTTGCAGCATTTTCCTGATTACTTTAATTTACTACTGCAACCTTGGATACAGCACGGGAGGTAGTGATAGAGGAGCTCAAATACCAGCCGATGCAATTTCCTGTGAGCAGTTTTATTTATCATGCCCTATTTCACATTTCATTGGCATGCACCAACAAATATGTCAACAACAACAATCTCAATAGCTCACCACATCTGCGTCATCAACACAACTTGCATTGCAAACACTCTCACAATCTCATACACCCTACAACATCATTTACCAACGCTACAGACAGTGGACTTCACCTATTCTCAAAGAAGAAGAAGAAGAAAACAAACAAAAATTACACACTACCATTTAGAACACACACAAAATAGGATACACAAACCTATACATCCTCAAACCACTCAGAAATACTACCGCATATCCTCTTCTCACGTATGTATTAAACATATCACCTAGCACATATCACATAGCGCGGCTCATATGGTTCACAATATTAGCCTAATGCCTGCTCAATATCTACAAGCTAGCAGCCCAATAGCACATCCACCCAGAGGACTTTTTTTTTTATTCTAGCAATTCCAACCGATTCTGAAATGATTACGCCTACTGTTTTTCCATATGGGTTCTCGTTTTCAATGAATTATCTAAGCCCCATGACCACCCTTTTAAAATCTTGTTTGGAAGCATGCAACCCATTAAAAAAAAATCTTTTTCCACATGATTCTATTATCAAGGTGTCTTTCGATTGCTTTACTTTCAATTGAAGCAGAACTTCCTTCTAATTTATCCTCAAATGAAAATGCCCTCTGCTGGTTGATCTGTGTAATGCTATCATCTATATTATTCAAATGAAGCAGACCTTCCTTTTAATCTCTCCTCAACTGCCATCTGTTGGTTGATATGTGTATTGCTAGCAGCTCTATATGTTTTAATGCTACTTTGCATTGCAAGCAGAAAATAACCCTGGGGCGTCGCTGCAGTATGCAAATTCCTCCATGATAAAATACTGAATAGAAATGTCGTTCTTCCTATATCTTGAACCCTTCTGTCCTGCATTAACTCACTATGACATCCTGTCCTGGTATGACTTTACCCAGCATTATAGTGGGCCTGTTCTAAACATTTTCATGTTATAAACAGCAAGCAAAATGACAGGGGCTTGGAACCTACCCCTTTGGAAAAAATGGTACACTCTAGAAAAGTATCCTATGGCTGTAATGAGCTGCACTTTGTTGCAAAGCTGAGCTTGTAGCAATTTCTCATTACAGGTCAAGTGGAAACTGCAAATGCCCTTTTAAAGGCACTGTTATAAAGAATAGTTGAAAAGGATGCCTAGGTTAACTGCTCATAGTTCACCCAGCTGCATTTGATGGTGGGAGGTTGAATCATGGTAGACTGTCTAGGAGATTTTTAGAAACCCTGCTCTATTCCATAGATTTATATGTCAATGGGTTGCAAGTATGCACCTACTTCTTTGGAAATGTCACAGAAACATGCAAGAGTTGCAGCATTTTCCTGAATTTACTTTAATTTACTTTACTACTGCAACCTTGGATACAACACGGGAGGTGGTGATAGAGGAGCTCAAATACCAGTCAATGCGATTTCCTGTGAGCAGTTTTATTTATCATGCCCTATTTCACATTTCATTGGCATGCACCAACAAAAATGTCAACAACAACAATCTCAATAGCTCACCACATCTGCGTCATCAACACAACTTGCATTACAAACACTCTCACAATCTACCCCCTACAACATCATTTACCAATGCTACAGACAGTGGACTTCACCTATTCTCAAAGAAGAAGAAGAAGAAGAAAACAAACAAAAATTACACACTACCATTTAGAACACACACAAAATAGGATACACAAACCTATACATCCTCAAACCACTCAGAAATACTACCGCATATCCTCTTCTCACGTATGTATTAAACATATCACCTAGCACATATCACATAGCGCGGCTCATATGGTTCACAATATTAGCCTAATGCCTGCTCAATATCTACAAGCTAGCAGCCCAATAGCACATCCACCCAGAGGACTTTTTTTTTATTCTAGCAATTCCAACCGATTCTGAAATGATTACGCCTACTGTTTTTCCATATGGGTTCTCGTTTTCAATGAATTATCTAAGCCCCATGACCACCCTTTTAAAATCTTGTTTGGAAGCATGCAACCCATTAAAAAAAAAATCTTTTTCCACATGATTCTATTATCAAGGTGTCTTTCGATTGCTTTACTTTCAATTGAAGCAGAACTTCCTTCTAATTTATCCTCAAATGAAAATGCCCTCTGCTGGTTGATCTGTGTAATGCTATCATCTATATTATTCAAATGAAGCAGACCTTCCTTTTAATCTCTCCTCAACTTCCATCTGTTGGTTGATATGTGTATTGCTAGCAGCTCTATATGTTTTAATGCTACTTTGCATTGCAAGCAGAAAATAACCCTGGGGCGTCGCCGCAGTATGCAAATTCCTCCATGATAAAATACTGAATAGAAATGTCGTTCTTCCTATATCTTGAACCCTTCTGTCCTGCATTAACTCACTATGACATCCTGTCCTGGTATGACTTTACCCAGCATTATAGTGGGCCTGTTCTAAACATTTTCATGTTATAAACAGCAAGCAAAATGACAGGGGCTTGGAACCTACCCCTTTGGAAAAAATGGTACACTCTAGAAAAGTATCCTATGGCTGTAATGAGCTGCACTTTGTTGCAAAGCTGTGCTTGTAGCAATTTCTCATTTCAGGTCAAGTGGAAACTGCAAATGCCTTTTTAAAGGCACTGTTACAAAGAATAGTTGAAAAGGATGCCTCGGTTAACTGCTCATAGTTCACCCAGCTGCATTTGATGGTGGGAGGTTGAATCATGGTAGACTGTCCAGGAGATTTTTAGAAACCCTGCTCTATTCCATAGATTTCTATGTCAATGGGTTGCAAGTATGCACCTACTTCTTTGGAAATGTCACAGAAACATGCAAGAGTTGCAGCATTTTCCTGAATTTACTTTAATTTACTTTACTACTGCAACCTTGGATACAGCACGGGAGGTGGTGATAGAGGAGCTCAAATACCAGCCAATGCAATTTCCTGTGAGCAGTTTTATATATCATGCCCTATTTCACATTTCATTGGCATGCACCAACAAAAATGTCAACAACAACAATCTCAATAGCTCACCACATCTGCGTCATCAACACAACTTGCATTACAAACACTCTCACAATCTCATACCCCCTACAACATCATTTACCAACGCTACAGACAGTGGACTTTACCTATTCTCAAAGAAGAAGAAGAAGAAAAAGAAGAAAACAAACAAAAATTACACACTACCATTTAGAACACACACAAAATAGGATACACAAACCTATACATCCTCAAACCACTCAGAAATACTACCGCATATCCTCTTCTCACGTATGTATTAAACATATCACCTAGCACATATCACATAGCGCGGCTCATATGGTTCACAATATTAGCCTAATGCCTGCTCAATATCTACAAGCTAGCAGCCCAATAGCACATCCACCCAGAGGACTTTTTTTTTTATTCTAGCAATTCCAACCGATTCTGAAATGATTACGCCTACTGTTTTTCCATATGGGTTCTCGTTTTCAATGAATTATCTAAGCCCCATGACCACCCTTTTAAAATCTTGTTTGGAAGCATGCAACCCATTAAAAAAAAATCTTTTTCCACATGATTCTATTATCAAGGTGTCTTTCGATTGCTTTACTTTCAATTGAAGCAGAACTTCCTTCTAATTTATCCTCAAATGAAAATGCCCTCTGCTGGTTGATCTGTGTAATGCTATCATCTATATTATTCAAATGAAGCAGACCTTCCTTTTAATCTCTCCTCAACTGCCATCTGTTGGTCGATATGTGTATTGCTAGCAGCTCTATATGTTTTAATGCTACTTTGCATTGCAAGCAGAAAATAACCCTGGGGCGTCGCCGCAGTATGCAAATTCCTCCATGATAAAATACTGAATAGAAAATGTCGTTCTTCCTATATCTCGAACCCTTCTGTCCTGCATTAACTCACTATGACATCCTGTCCTGGTATGACTTTTCCCAGCATTATAGTGGGCCTGTTCTAAACATTTTCATGTTATAAACAGCAAGCAAAATGACAGGGGCTTGGAACCTACCCCTTTGGAAAAAATGGTACACTCTAGAAAAGTATCCTATGGCTGTAATGAGCTGCACTTTGTTGCTAAGCTGTGCTTGTAGCAATTTCTCATTACAGGTCAAGTGGAAACTGCAAATGCCTTTTTAAAGGCACTGTTATAAAGAATAGTTGAAAAGGATGCCTAGGTTAACTGCTCATAGTTCACCCAGCTGCATTTGATGGTGGGAGGTTGAATCATGGTAGACTGTCCAGGAGATTTTTAGAAACCCTGCTCTATTCCATAGATTTCTATGTCAATGGGTTGCAAGTATGCACCTACTTCTTTGGAAATGTCACAGAAACATGCAAGAGTTGCAGCATTTTCCTCAATTTACTTTAATTTACTTTACTACTGCAACCTTGGATACAGCACGGGAGGTGGTGATAGAGGAGCTCAAATACCAGCCAATGCGATTTCCTGTGAGCAGTTTTATTTATCATGCCCTATTTCACATTTCATTGGCATGCACAAACAAAAATGTCAACAACAACAATCTCAATAGCTCATCACATCTGCGTCATCAACACAACTTGCATTACAAACACTCTAACAATCTCATACCCCCTACAACATCATTTACCAACGCTACAGACAGTGGACTTCACCTATTCTCAAAGAAGAAGAAGAAGAAGAAGAAGAAAACAAACAAAAATTACACACTACCATTTAGAACACACACAAAATAGGATACACAAACCTATACATCCTCAAACCACTCAGAAATACTACCGCATATCCTCTTCTCACGTATGTATTAAACATATCACCTAGCACATATCACATAGCGCGGCTCATATGGTTCACAATATTAGCCTAATGCCTGCTCAATATCTACAAGCTAGCAGCCCAATAGCACATCCACCCAGAGGACTTTTTTTTTTATTCTAGCAATTCCAACCGATTCTGAAATGATTACGCCTACTGTTTTTCCATATGGGTTCTCGTTTTCAATGAATTATCTAAGCCCCATGACCACCCTTTTAAAATCTTGTTTGGAAGCATGCAACCCATTAAAAAATAAATCTTTTCCACATGATTCTATTATCAAGGTGTCTTTCAATTGCTTTACTTTCAATTGAAGCAGAACTTCCTTCTAATTTATCCTCAAATGAAAATGCCCTCTGCTGGTTGATCTGTGTAATGCTATCATCTATATTATTCAAATGAAGCAGACCTTCCTTTTAATCTCTCCTCAACTGCCATCTGTTGGTTGATATGTGTATTGCTAGCAGCTCTATATGTTTTAATGCTACTTTGCATTGCATGCAGAAAATAACCCTGGGGCGTCGCCGCAGTATGCAAATTCCTCAATGATAAAATACTGAATAGAAATGTCGTTCTTCCTATATCTTGAACCCTTCTGTCCTGCATTAACTCACTATGACATCCTGTCCTTGTATGACTTTACCCAGAATTATAGTGGGCCTATTCTAAAAATTTTCATGTTATAAACAGCAAACAAAATGACAGGGGCTTGGAACCTACCAGTTGGAAAAAATGGTACACTCTAGAAAAGTATCCTATGGCTGTAATGAGCTGCACTTTGTTGCAAAGCTGTGCTTGTAGCAATTTCTCATTGCAGGTCAAGTGGAAACTGCAAATGCCTTTTTAAAGGCACTGTTATAACGAATAGTTGAAAAGGATGCCTCGGTTAACTGCTCAGAGTTCACTCAGCTGAATTTTATGGTGGGAGGTTGACTACAGGTAGACTGTCCAGGAGACTTTTAGAAACCCTGCTCTATTCCATAGCTTTCTATGTCAATGGGTTGCAAGTATGCACCTACTTCTTTGGAAATGTCACAGAAACATGTATGAGTTGCAGCATTTTCCTGAATTTACTTTAATTTACAACTGCCACCTTGGATACAGCAATGGAGGTGGTGATAGAAGAGCTCAAATACCAGCCGATGTAATTTCCTGTGAGCAGTTTTATTTATCATGCCCTATTTCACATTTCATTGGCATTCATTAACAAAAATGTCAACAACAACAATCTCAATAGCTCACCACATCTGCGTCATCAACACAACTTGCATTGCAAACACTCTCACAATCTCATACCCCCTACAACATCATTTACCAACGCTACAGACAGTGGACTTCACCTATTCTCAAAGAAGAAGAAGAAGAAAAGGATGCCTCGGTTAACTGCTCATAGTTCACCCAGCTGAATTTTATGGTGGGAGGTTGACTCAGGGTAGACTGTCCAGGAGATTTTTAGAAACCCTGCTCTATTCCATAGCTTTCTATGTCAATGGGTTGCAAGTATGCACCTACTTCTTTGGAAATGTCACAGAAACATGCAAGAGTTGCAGCATTTTCCTGAATTTACTTTAATTTACTACTGCAACCTTGGATACAGCACGGGAGGTGGTGATAGAGGAGCTCAAATACCAGCCGATGCAATTTCCTGTGAGCAGTTTTATTTATCATGCCCTATTTCACATTTCATTGGCATGCACCAACAAAAATGTCAACAACAACAATCTCAATAGCTCACCACATCTGCGTCATCAACACAACTTGCATTACAAACACTCTCACAATCTCATACCCCCTACAACATCATTTACCAACGCTACAGACAGTGGACTTCACCTATTCTCAAAGAAGAAGAAGAAGAAGAAGAAGAAAACAAACAAAAATTACACACTACCATTTAGAACACACACAAAATAGGATACACAAACCTATACATCCTCAAACCACTCAGAAATACTACCGCATATCCTCTTCTCACGTATGTATTAAACATATCACCTAGCACATATCACATAGCGCGGCTCATATGGTTCACAATATTAGCCTAATGCCTGCTCAATATCTACAAGCTAGCAGCCCAATAGCACATCCACCCAGAGGACTTTTTTTTTATTCTAGCAATTCCAACCGATTCTGAAATGATTACACCTACTGTTTTTCCATATGGGTTCTCGTTTTCAATGAATTATCTAAGCCCCATGACCACCCTTTTAAAATCTTGTTTGGAAGCATGCAACCCATTAAAAAAAAAAAAAATCTTTTTCCACATGATTCTATTATCAAGGTGTCTTTCGATTGCTTTACTTTCAATTGAAGCAGAACTTCCTTCTAATTTATCCTCAAATGAAAATGCCCTCTGCTGGTTGATCTGTGTAATGCTATCATCTATATTATTCAAATGAAGCAGACCTTCCTTTTAATCTCTCCTCAACTGCCATCTGTTGGTTGATATGTGTATTGCTAGCAGCTCTTTATGTTTTAATGCTACTTTGCATTGCATGCAGAAAATAACCCTGGGGCGTCGCCGCAGTATGCAAATTCCTCAATGATAAAATACTGAATAGAAATGTTGTTCTTCCTATATCTTGAACCCTTCTGTCCTGCATTAACTCACTATGACATCCTGTCCTGGTATGACTTTACCCAGCATTATAGTGGGCCTGTTCTAAACATTTTCATGTTATAAACAGCAAGCAAAATGACAGGGGCTTGGAACCTACCCCTTTGGAAAAAATAGTACACTCTAGAAAAGTATCCTATGGCTGTAATGAGCTGCACTTTGTTGCAAAGCTGTGCTTGTAGCAATTTCTCATTGCAGGTCAAGTGGAAGGTGCAAATGCCTTTTTAAAGGCACTGTTATAAAGAATAGTTGAAAAGGATGCCTCGGTTAACTGCTCATAGTTCACCCAGCTGAATTTTATGGTGGGAGGTGGACTCAGGGTAGACTGTCCAGGAGATTTTTAGAAACCCTGCTCTATTCCATAGCTTTCTATGTCAATGGGTGGCAAGTATGCACCTACTTCTATGGAAATGTCACAGAAACATGCAAGAGTTGCAGCATTTTCCTGAATTTATTTTAATTTACTTTACTACTGCAACCTTGGATACAGCACGGGAGGTGGTGATAGAGGAGCTCAAATACCAGCCGATGCAATTTCCTGTGAGCAGTTTTATTTATCATGCCTTATTTCACATTTCATTGGCATGCACCAACAAAAATGTCAACAACAACAATCTCAATAGCTCACCACATCTGTGTCATCAACACAACTTGCATTACAAACACTTTCACAATCTCATACCCCCTACAACATCATTTACCAACGCTACAGACAGTGGACTTCACCTATTCTCAAAGAAGAAGAAGAAGAAGAAGAAAACAAACAAAAATTACACACTACCATTTAGAACACACACAAAATAGGATACACAAACCTATACATCCTCAAACCACTCAGAAATACTACCGCATATCCTCTTCTCAAGTATGTATTAAACATATCACCTAGCACATATCACATAGCGCGGCTCATATGGTTCACAATATTAGCCTAATGCCTGCTCAATATCTACAAGCTAGCAGCCCAATAGCACATCCACCCAGAGGACTTTTTTTTTTATTCTAGCAATTCCAACCGATTCTGAAATGATTACGCCTACTGTTTTTCCATATGGGTTCTCGTTTTCAATGAATTATCTAAGCCCCATGACCACCCTTTTAAAATCTTGTTTGGAAGCATGCAACCCATTAAAAAATAAATCTTTTCCACATGATTCTATTATCAAGGTGTCTTTCAATTGCTTTACTTTCAATTGAAGCAGAACTTCCTTCTAATTTATCCTCAAATGAAAATGCCCTCTGCTGGTTGATCTGTGTAATGCTATCATCTATATTATTCAAATGAAGCAGACCTTCCTTTTAATCTCTCCTCAACTGCCATCTGTTGGTTGATATGTGTATTGCTAGCAGCTCTATATGTTTTAATGCTACTTTGCATTGCATGCAGAAAATAACCCTGGGGCGTCGCCGCAGTATGCAAATTCCTCAATGATAAAATACTGAATAGAAATGTTGTTCTTCCTATATCTTGAACCCTTCTGTCCTGCATTAACTCACTATGACATCCTGTCCTTGTATGACTTTACCCAGAATTATAGTGGGCCTATTCTAAAAATTTTCATGTTATAAACAGCAAGCAAAATGACAGGGGCTTGGAACCTACCAGTTGGAAAAAATGGTACACTCTAGAAAAGTATCCTATGGCTGTAATGAGCTGCACTTTGTTGCAAAGCTGTGCTTGTAGCAATTTCTCATTGCAGGTCAAGTGGAAACTGCAAATGCCTTTTTAAAGGCACTGTTATAACGAATAGTTGAAAAGGATGACTCGGTTAACTGCTCAGAGTTCACTCAGCTGAATTTTATGGTGGGAGGTTGACTCAGGGTAGACTGTCCAGGAGACTTTTAGAAACCCTGCTCTATTCCATAGCTTTCTATGTCAATGGGTTGCAAGTATGCACCTACTTCTTTGGAAATGTCACAGAAACATGTATGAGTTGCAGCATTTTCCTGAATTTACTTTAATTTACAACTGCCACCTTGGATACAGCAATGGAGGTGGTGATAGAGGAGCTCAAATACCAGCCGATGTAATTTCCTGTGAGCAGTTTTATTTATCATGCCCTATTTCACATTTCATTGGCATTCATTAACAAAAATGTCAACAACAACAATCTCAATAGCTCACCACATCTGCGTCATCAACACAACTTGCATTGCAAACACTCTCACAATCTCATACCCCCTACAACATCATTTACCAACGCTACAGACAGTGGACTTCACCTATTCTCAAAGAAGAAGAAGAAGAAAAGGATGCCTCGGTTAACTGCTCATAGTTCACCCAGCTGAATTTTATGGTGGGAGGTTGACTCAGGGTAGACTGTCCAGGAGATTTTTAGAAACCCTGCTCTATTCCATAGCTTTCTATGTCAATGGGTTGCAAGTATGCACCTACTTCTTTGGAAATGTCACAGAAACATGCAAGAGTTGCAGCATTTTCCTGAATTTACTTTAATTTACTACTGCAACCTTGGATACAGCACGGGAGGTGGTGATAGAGGAGCTCAAATACCAGCCGATGCAATTTCCTGTGAGCAGTTTTATTTATCATGCCCTATTTCACATTTCATTGGCATGCACCAACAAAAATGTCAACAACAACAATCTCAATAGCTCACCACATCTGCGTCATCAACACAACTTGCATTACAAACACTCTCACAATCTCATACCCCCTACAACATCATTTACCAACGCTACAGACAGTGGACTTCACCTATTCTCAAAGAAGAAGAAGAAGAAGAAGAAAACAAACAAAAATTACACACTACCATTTAGAACACACACAAAATAGGATACACAAACCTATACATCCTCAAACCACTCAGAAATACTACCGCATATCCTCTTCTCACGTATGTATTAAACATATCACCTAGCACATATCACATAGAACGGCTCATATGGTTCACAATATTAGCCTAATGCCTGCTCAATATCTACAAGCTAGCAGCCCAATAGCACATCCACCCAGAGGACTTTTTTTTTATTCTAGCAATTCCAACCGATTCTGAAATGATTACACCTACTGTTTTTCCATATGGGTTCTCGTTTTCAATGAATTATCTAAGCCCCATGACCACCCTTTTAAAATCTTGTTTGGAAGCATGCAACCCATTAAAAAAAAAAAAAATCTTTTTCCACATGATTCTATTATCAAGGTGTCTTTCGATTGCTTTACTTTCAATTGAAGCAGAACTTCCTTCTAATTTATCCTCAAATGAAAATGCCCTCTGCTGGTTGATCTGTGTAATGCTATCATCTATATTATTCAAATGAAGCAGACCTTCCTTTTAATCTCTCCTCAACTGCCATCTGTTGGTTGATATGTGTATTGCTAGCAGCTCTTTATGTTTTAATGCTACTTTGCATTGCATGCAGAAAATAACCCTGGGGCGTCGCCGCAGTATGCAAATTCCTCAATGATAAAATACTGAATAGAAATGTTGTTCTTCCTATATCTTGAACCCTTCTGTCCTGCATTAACTCACTATGACATCCTGTCCTGGTATGACTTTACCCAGCATTATAGTGGGCCTGTTCTAAACATTTTCATGTTATAAACAGCAAGCAAAATGACAGGGGCTTGGAACCTACCCCTTTGGAAAAAATAGTAAACTCTAGAAAAGTATCCTATGGCTGTAATGAGCTGCACTTTGTTGCAAAGCTGTGCTTGTAGCAATTTCTCATTGCAGGTCAAGTGGAAACTGCAAATGCTTTTTTAAAGGCAATGTTATAAAGAATAGTTGAAAAGGATGCCTCGGTTAACTGCTCATAGTTCACCCAGCTGAATTTTATGGTGGGAGGTTGACTCAGGGTAGACTGTCCAGGAGATTTTTAGAAACCCTGCTCTATTCCATAGCTTTCTATATCAATGGGTTGCAAGTATGCACCTACTTCTATGGAAATGTCACAGAAACATGCAAGAGTTGCAGCATTTTCCTGAATTTACTTTAATTTACTTTACTACTGCAACCTTGGATACAGCACGGTAGGTGGTGATAGAGGAGCTCAAATACCAGCCGATGCAATTTCCTGTGAGCAGTTTTATTTATCATGCCCTATTTCACATTTCATTGGCATGCACCAACAAAAATGTCAACAACAACAATCTCAATAGCTCACCACATCTGCGTCATTAACACAACTTGCATTACAAACACTTTCACAATCTCATACCCCCTACAACATAATTTACCAACGCTACAGACAGTGGACTTCACCTATTCTCAAAGAAGAAGAAGAAGAAGAAGAAGAAAACAAACAAAAATTACACACTACCATTTAGAACACACACAAAATAGGATACACAAACCTATACATCCTCAAACCACTCAGAAATACTACCGCATATCCTCTTCTCACGTATGTATTAAACATATCACCTAGCACATATCACATAGCGCGGCTCATATGGTTCACAATATTAGCCTAATGCCTGCTCAATATCTACAAGCTAGCAGCCCAATAGCACATCCACCCAGAGGACTTTTTTTTTATTCTAGCAATTCCAACCGATTCTGAAATGATTACGCCTACTGTTTTTCCATATGGGTTCTCGTTTTCAATGAATTATCTAAGCCCCATGACCACCCTTTTAAAATCTTGTTTGGAAGCATGCAACCCATTAAAAAAAAAAAAAATCTTTTTCCACATGATTCTATTATCAAGGTGTCTTTCGATTGCTTTACTTTCAATTGAAGCAGAACTTCCTTCTAATTTATCCTCAAATGAAAATGCCCTCTGCTGGTTGATCTGTGTAATGCTATCATCTATATTATTCAAATGAAGCAGACCTTCCTTTTAATCTCTCCTCAACTGCCATCTGTTGGTTGATATGTGTATTGCTAGCAGCTCTATATGTTTTAATGCTACTTTGCATTGCAAGCAGAAAATAACCCTGGGGCGTCGCCGCAGTATGCAAATTCCTCCATGATAAAATACTGAATAGAAATGTCGTTCTTCCTATATCTTGAACCCTTCTGTCCTGCATTAACTCACTATGACATCCTGTCCTGGTATGACTTTACCCAGCATTATAGTGGGCCTGTTCTAAACATTTTCATGTTATAAACAGCAAGCAAAATGACAGGGGCTTGGAACCTACCCCTTTGGAAAAAATGGTACACTCTAGAAAAGTATCCTATGGCTGTAATGAGCTGCACTTTGTTGCAAAGCTGTGCTTGTAGCAATTTCTCATTGCAGGTTAAGTGGAAGCTGCAAATGCATTTTTAAAGGCACTGTTATAAAGAATAGTTGAAAAGGATGCCTCGGTTAACTGCTCATAGTTCACCCAGCTGAATTTCATGGTGGGAGGTTGACTCTGGGTAGACTGTCCAGGAGATTTTTAGAAACCCTGCTCTATTCCATAGCTTTCTATGTCAATGGGTTGCAAGTATGCACCTACTTCTTTGGAAATGTCACAGAAACATGCAAGAGTTGCAGCATTTTCCTGAATTTACTTTAATTTACTTTACTACTGCAACCTTGGATACAGCACGGGAGGTGGTGATAGAGGAGCTCAAATACCAGCCGATGCAATTTCCTGTGAGCAGTTTTATTTATCATGCCCTATTTCACATTTCATTGGCATGCACCAACAAAAATGTCAATAGCTCACCACATCTGCGTCATCAACACAACTTGCATTACAAACACTCTCACAATCTACCCCCTACAACATCATTTACCAACGCTACAGACAGTGGACTTCACCTATTCTCAAAGAAGAAGAAGAAGAAGAAGAAGAAAACAAACAAAAATTACACACTACCATTTAGAACACACACAAAATAGGATACACAAACCTATGCATCCTCAAACCACTCAGAAATACTACCGCATATCCTCTTCTCACGTATGTATTAAACATATCACCTAGCACATATCACATAGCGCGGCTCATATGGTTCACAATATTAGCCTAATGCCTGCTCAATATCTACAAGCTAGCAGCCCAATAGCACATCCACCCAGAGGACTTTTTTTTTATTCTAGCAATTCCAACCGATTCTGAAATGATTACGCCTACTGTTTTTCCATATGGGTTCTCGTTTTCAATGAATTATCTAAGCACCATGACCACCCTTTTAAAATCTTGTTTGGAAGCATGCAACCCATTAAAAAAAAAATCTTTTTCCACATGATTCTATTATCAAGGTGTCTTTCGATTGCTTTACTTTCAATTGAAGCAGAACTTCCTTCTAATTTATCCTCAAATGAAAATGCCCTCTGCTGGTTGATCTGTGTAATGCTATCATCTATATTATTCAAATGAAGCAGACCTTCCTTTTAATCTCTCCTCAACTGCCATCTGTTGGTTGATATGTGTATTGCTAGCAGCTCTTTATGTTTTATTGCTACTTTGCATTGCATGCAGAAAATAACCCTGGGGCGTCGCCGCAGTATGCAAATTCCTCAATGATAAAATACTGAATAGATATGTTGTTCTTCCTATATCTTGAACCCTTCTGTCCTGCATTAACTCACTATGACATCCTGTCCTGGTATGACTTTACCCAGCATTATAGTGGGCCTGTTCTAAACATTTTCATGTTATAAACAGCAAGCAAAATGACAGGGGCTTGGAACCTACCCCTTTGGAAAAAATGGTACACTCTAGAAAAGTATCCTATGGGTGTAATGAGCTGCACTTTGTTGCAAAGCTGTGCTTGTAGCAATTTCTCATTGCAGGTCAAGTGGAAGCTGCAAATGCCTTTTTAAAGGCACTGTTTTAAAGAATAGTTGAAAAGGATGCCTCGGTTAACTGCTCATAGTTCACCCAGCTGAATTTTATGGTGGGAGGTTGACTCAGGGTAGACTGTCCAGGAGATTTTTAGAAACCCTGCTCTATTCCATTGCTTTCTTTGTCAATGGGTTGCAAGTATGCACCTACTTCTATGGAAATGTCACAGAAACATGCAAGAGTTGCAGCATTTTCCTGAATTTACTTTAATTTACTTTACTACTGCAAACTTGGATACAGCACTGGAGGTGGTGATAGAGGAGCTCAAATACCAGCCGATGCAATTTCCTGTGAGCAGTTTTATTTATCATGCCCTATTTCACATTTCATTGGCATGCACCAACAAAAATGTCAACAACAACAATCTCAATAGCTCACCACATCTGTGTCATCAACACAACTTGCATTACAAACACTTTCACAATCTCATACCCCCTACAACATCATTTACCAACGCTACAGACAGTGGACTTCACCTATTCTCGAAGAAGAAGAAGAAGAAGAAGAAGAAGAAAACAAACAAAAATTACACACTACCATTTAGAACACACACAAAATAGGATACACAAACCTATACATCCTCAAACCACTCAGAAATACTACCGCATATCCTCTTCTCACGTATGTATTAAACATATCACCTAGCACATATCACATAGAACGGCTCATATGGTTCACAATATTAGCCTAATGCCTGCTCAATATCTACAAGCTAGCAGCCCAATAGCACATCCACCCAGAGGACTTTTTTTTTATTCTAGCAATTCCAACCGATTCTGAAATGATTACGCCTACTGTTTTTCCATATGGGTTCTCGTTTTCAATGAATTATCTAAGCCCCATGACCACCCTTTTAAAATCTTGTTTGGAAGCATGCAACCCATTAAAAAAAAAAATCTTTTTCCACATGATTCTATTATCAAGGTGTCTTTCGATTGCTTTACTTTCAATTGAAGCAGAACTTCCTTCTAATTTATCCTCAAATGAAAATGCCCTCTGCTGGTTGATCTGTGTAATGCTATCATCTATATTATTCAAATGAAGCAGACCTTCCTTTTAATCTCTCCTCAACTGCCATCTGTTGGTTGATATGTGTATTGCTAGCAGCTCTTTATGTTTTAATGCTACTTTGCATTGCATGCAGAAAATAACCCTGGGGCGTCGCCGCAGTATGCAAATTCCTCAATGATAAAATACTGAATAGAAATGTCGTTCTTCCTATATCTTGAACCCTTCTGTCCTGCATTAACTCACTATGACATCCTGTCCTGGTATGACTTTACCCAGCATTATAGTGGGCCTGTTCTAAACATTTTCATGTTATAAACAGCAAGCAAAATGACAGGGGCTTGGAACCTACCCCTTTGGAAAAAATGGTACACTCTAGAAAAGTATCCTATGGCTGTAATGAGCTGCACTTTGTTGCAAAGCTGTGCTTGTAGCAATTTCTCATTGCAGGTCAAGTGGAAGCTGCAAATGCTTTTTTTAAAGGCACTGTTATAAAGAATAGTTGAAAAGGATGCCTCGGTTAACTGCTCATAGTTCACCCAGCTGAATTTTATGGTGGGAGGTTGACTCAGGGTAGACTGTCCAGGAGATTTTTAGAAACCCTGCTCTGTTCCATAGCTTTCTATGTCAATGGGTTGCAAGTATGCACCTACTTCTTTGGAAATGTCACAGAAACATGCAAGAGTTGCAGCATTTTCCTGAATTTACTTTAATGTACTTTACTACTGCAACCTTGGATACAGCACGGGAGGTGGTGATAGAGGAGCTCAAATACCAGCCGATGCAATTTCCTGTGAGCAGTTTTATTTATCATGCCCTATTTCACATTTCATTGGCATGCACCAACAAAAATGTCAACAACAACAATCTCAATAGCTCACCACATCTGCGTCATCAACACAACTTGCATTACAAACACTTTCACAATCTCATACCCCCTACAACATCATTTACCAACGCTACAGACAGTGGACTTCACCTATTCTCAAAGAAGAAGAAGAAGAAGAAGAAAACAAACAAAAATTACACACTACCATTTAGAACACACACAAAATAGGATACACAAACCTATACATCCTCAAACACCTCAGAAATACTACCGCATATCCTCTTCTCACGTATGTATTAAACATATCACCTAGCACATATCACATAGCGCGGCTCATATGGTTCACAATATTAGCCTAATGCCTGCTCAATATCTACAAGCTAGCAGCCCAATAGCACATCCACCCAGAGGACTTTTTTTTTATTCTAGCAATTCCAACCGATTCTGAAATGATTACGCCTACTGTTTTTCCATATGGGTTCTTGTTTTCAATGAATTATCTAAGCCCCATGACCACCCTTTTAAAATCTTGTTTGGAAGCATGCAACCCATTAAAAAAAAATATATTTTTCCACATGATTCTATTATCAAGGTGTCTTTCGATTGCTTTACTTTCAATTGAAGCAGAACTTCCTTCTAATTTATCCTCAAATGAAAATGCCCTCTGCTGGTTGATCTGTGTAATGCTATCATCTATATTATTTAAATGAAGCAGACCTTCCTTTTAATCTCTCCTCAACTGCCATCTGTTGGTTGATATGTGTATTGCTAGCAGCTCTATATGTTTTAATGCTACTTTGTATTGCAAGCAGAAAATAACCCTGGGGCGTCGCCGCAGTATGCAAATTCCGCCATGATAAAATACTGAATAGAAATGTCGTTCTTCCTATATCTTGAACCCTTCTGTCCTGCATTAACTCACTATGACATCCTGTCCTGGTATGACTTTACCCAGCATTATAGTGGGCCTGTTCTAAACATTTTCATGTTATAAACAGCAAGCAAAATGACAGGGGCTTGGAACCTACCCCTTTGGAAAAAATGGTACACTCTAGAAAAGTATCCTATGGCTGTAATGAGCTGCACTTTGTTGCAAAGCTGTGCTTGTAGCAATTTCTCATTGCAGGTCAAGTGGAAGCTGCAAATGCCTTTTTAAAGGCACTGTTATAAAGAATAGTTGAAAAGGATGCCTCGGTTAACTGCTCATAGTTCACCCAGCTGAATTTTATGGTGGGAGGTTGACTCAGGGTAGACTGTCCAGGAGATTTTTTTAGAAACCCTGCTCTATTCCATTGCTTTCTTTGTCAATGGGTTGCAAGTATGCACCTACTTCTATGGAACTGTCACAGAAACATGCAAGAGTTACAGCATTTTCCTGAATTTACTTTAATTTACTTTACTACTGCAACCTTGGATACAGCACTGGAGGTGGTGATAGAGGAGCTCAAATACCAGCCGATGCAATTTCCTGTGAGCAGTTTTATTTATCATGCCCTATTTCACATTTCATTGGCATGCACCAACAAAAATGTCAACAACAACAATCTCAATAGCTCACCACATCTGTGTCATCAACACAACTTGCATTACAAACACTTTCACAATCTCATACCCCCTACAACATCATTTACCAACGCTACAGACAGTGGACTTCACCTATTCTCGAAGAAGAAGAAGAAGAAGAAGAAGAAAACAAACAAAAATTACACACTACCATTTAGAACACACACAAAATAGGATACACAAACCTACACATCCTCAAACCACTCAGAAATACTACCGCATATCCTCTTCTCACGTATGTATTAAACATATCACCTAGCACATATCACATAGAACGGCTCATATGGTTCACAATATTAGCCTAATGCCTGCTCAATATCTACAAGCTAGCAGCCCAATAGCACATCCACCCAGAGGACTTTTTTTTTATTCTAGCAATTCCAACCGATTCTGAAATGATTACGCCTACTGTTTTTCCATATGGGTTCTCGTTTTCAATGAATTATCTAAGCCCCATGACCACCCTTTTAAAATCTTGTTTGGAAGCATGCAACCCATTAAAAAAAAAAAAAAATCTTTTTCCACATGATTCTATTATCAAGGTGTCTTTCAATTGCTTTACTTTCAATTGAAGCAGAACTTCCTTCTAATTTATCCTCAAATGAAAATGCCCTCTGCTGGTTGATCTGTGTAATGCTATCATCTATATTATTCAAATGAAGCAGACCTTCCTTTTAATCTCTCCTCAACTGCCATCTGTTGGTTGATATGTGTATTGCTAGCAGCTCTATATGTTTTAATGCTACTTTGCATTGCAAGCAGAAAATAACCCTGGGGCGTCGCCGCAGTATGCAAATTCCTCCATGATAAAATACTGAATAGAAATGTCGTTCTTCCTATATCTTAAACCCTTCTGTCCTGCATTAACTCACTATGACATCCTGTCCTGGTATGACTTTACCCAGCATTATAGTGGGCCTGTTCTAAACATTTTCATGTTATAAACAGCAAGCAAAATGACAGGGGCTTGGAACCTACCCCTTTGGAAAAAATGGTACACTCTAGAAAAGTATCCTATGGCTGTAATGAGCTGCACTTTGTTGCAAAGCTGTGCTTGTAGCAATTTCTCATTGCAGTTCAAGTGGAAGCTGCAAATGCCTTTTTAAAGGCACTGTTATAAAGAATAGTTGAAAAGGATGCATCGGTTAACTGCTCATAGTTCACCCAGCTGAATTTTATGGTGGGAGGTTGACTCAGGGTAGACTGTCCAGGAGATTTTTAGAAACCCTGCTCTATTCCATTGCTTTCTTTGTCAATGGGTTGCAAGTATGCACCTACTTCTATGGAAATGTCACAGAAACATGCAAGAGTTGCAGCATTTTCCTGAATTTACTTTAATTTACTTTACTACTGCAACCTTGGATACAGCACTGGAGGTGGTGATAGAGGAGCTCAAATACCAGCCGATGCAATTTCCTGTGAGCAGTTTTATTTATCATGCCCTATTTCACATTTCATTGGCATGCACCAACAAAAATGTCAACAACAACAATCTCAATAGCTCATCACATCTGTGTCATCAACACAACTTGCATTACAAACACTTTCACAATCTCATACCCCCTACAACATCATTTACCAACGCTACAGACAGTGGACTTCACCTATTCTCGAAGAAGAAGAAGAAGAAGAAGAAGAAGAAGAAAACAAACAAAAATTACACACTACCATTTAGAACACACACAAAATAGGATACACAAACCTATACATCCTCAAACCACTCAGAAATACTACCGCACATCCTCTTCTCACGTATGTATTAAACATATCACCTAGCACATATCACATAGAACGGCTCATATGGTTCACAATATTAGCCTAATGCCTGCTCAATATCTACAAGCTAGCAGCCCAATAGCACATCCACCCAGAGGACTTTTTTTTTATTCTAGCAATTCCAACCGATTCTGAAATGATTACGCCTACTGTTTTTCCATATGGGTTCTCGTTTTCAATGAATTATCTAAGCCCCATGACCACCCTTTTAAAATCTTGTTTGGAGGCATGCAACCCATTAAAAAAAAATCTTTTTCCACATGATTCTATTATCAAGGTGTCTTTCGATTGCTTTACTTTCAATTGAAGCAGAACTTCCTTCTAATTTATCCTCAAATGAAAATGCCCTCTGCTGGTTGATCTGTGTAATGCTATCATCTATATTATTCAAATGAAGCAGACCTTCCTTTTAATCTCTCCTCAACTGCCATCTGTTGGTTGATATGTGTATTGCTAGCAGCTCTTTATGTTTTAATGCTACTTTGCATTGCATGCAGAAAATAACCCTGGGGCGTCGCCGCAGTATGCAAATTCCGCCATGATAAAATACTGAATAGAAATGTCGTTCTTCCTATATCTTGAACCCTTCTGTCCTGCATTAACTCACTATGACATCCAGTCCTGGTATGACTTTACCCAGCATTATAGTGGGCCTGTTCTAAACATTTTCATGTTATAAACAGCAAGCAAAATGACAGGGGCTTGGAACCTACCCCTTTGGAAAAAAATGGTACACTCTAGAAATGTATTCTATGGCTGTAATGAGCTGCACTTTGTTGCAAAGCTGTGCTTGTAGCAATTTCTCATTGCAGGTCAAGTGGAAGCTGCAAATGCTTTTTTAAAGGCACTGTTATAAATAATAGTTGAAAAGGATGCCTCGGTTAACTGCTCATAGTTCACCCAGCTGAATTTTATGGTGGGAGGTTGACTCAGGGTAGACTGTCCAGGAGATTTTTAGAAACCCTGCTCTGTTCCATAGCTTTCTATGTCAATGGGTTGCAAGTATGCACCTACTTCTTTGGAAATGTCACAGAAACATGCAAGAGTTGCAGCATTTTCCTGAATTTACTTTAATGTACTTTACTACTGCAACCTTGGATACAGCACGGGAGGTGGTGATAGAGGAGCTCAAATACCAGCCGATGCAATTTCCTGTGAGCAGTTTTATTTATCATGCCCTATTTCACATTTCATTGGCATGCACCAACAAAAATGTCAACAACAACAATCTCAATAGCTCACCACATCTGCGTCATCAACACAACTTGCATTACAAACACTTTCACAATCTCATACCCCCTACAACATCATTTACCAACGCTACAGACAGTGGACTTCACCTATTCTCAAAGAAGAAGAAGAAGAAGAAGAAGAAGAAAACAAACAAAAATTACACACTACCATTTAGAACACACACAAAATAGGATACACAAACCTATACATCCTCAAACACCTCAGAAATACTACCGCATATCCTCTTCTCACGTATGTATTAAACATATCACCTAGCACATATCACATAGCGCGGCTCATATGGTTCACAATATTAGCCTAATGCCTGCTCAATATCTACAAGCTAGCAGCCCAATAGCACATCCACCCAGAGGACTTTTTTTTTATTCTAGCAATTCCAACCGATTCTGAAATGATTACGCCTACTGTTTTTCCATATGGGTTCTCGTTTTCAATGAATTATCTAAGCCCCATGACCACCCTTTTAAAATCTTGTTTGGAAGCATGCAACCCATTAAAAAAAAAAATATTTTTCCACATGATTCTATTATCAAGGTGTCTTTCGATTGCTTTACTTTCAATTGAAGCAGAACTTCCTTCTAATTTATCCTCAAATGAAAATGCCCTCTGCTGGTTGATCTGTGTAATGCTATCATCTATATTATTTAAATGAAGCAGACCTTCCTTTTAATCTCTCCTCAACTGCCATCTGTTGGTTGATATGTGTATTGCTAGCAGCTCTATATGTTTTAATGCTACTTTGTATTGCAAGCAGAAAATAACCCTGGGGCGTCGCCGCAGTATGCAAATTCCGCCATGATAAAATACTGAATAGAAATGTCGTTCTTCCTATATCTTGAACCCTTCTGTCCTGCATTAACTCACTATGACATCCTGTCCTGGTATGACTTTACCCAGCATTATAGTGGGCCTGTTCTAAACATTTTCATGTTATAAACAGCAAGCAAAATGACAGGGGCTTGGAACCTACCCCTTTGGAAAAAATGGTACACTCTAGAAAAGTATCCTATGGCTGTAATGAGCTGCACTTTGTTGCAAAGCTGTGCTTGTAGCAATTTCTCATTGCAGGTCAAGTGGAAGCTGCAAATGCCTTTTTAAAGGCACTGTTATAAAGAATAGTTGAAAAGGATGCCTCGGTTAACTGCTCATAGTTCACCCAGCTGAATTTTATGGTGGGAGGTTGACTCAGGGTAGACTGTCCAGGAGATTTTTAGAAACCCTGCTCTATTCCATAGCTTTCTTTGTCAATGGGTTGCAAGTATGCACCTACTTCTTTGGAAATGTCACAGAAACATGCAAGAGTTGCAGCATTTTCCTGAATTTACTTTAATTTACTTTACTACTGCAACCTTGGATACAGCACGGGAGGTGGTGATAGAGGAGCTCAAATACCAGCCGATGCAATTTCCTGTGAGCAGTTTTATTTATCATGCCCTATTTCACATTTCATTGGCATGCACCAACAAAAATGTCAACAACAACAATCTCAATAGCTCACCACATCTGCGTCATCAACACAACTTGCATTACAAACACTCTCACAATCTACCCCCTACAACATCATTTACCAACGCTACAGACAGTGGACTTCACCTATTCTCAAAGAAGAAGAAGAAGAAGAAGAAGAAAACAAACAAAAATTACACACTACCATTTAGAACACACACAAAATAGGATACACAAACCTATACATCCTCAAACCACTCAGAAATACTACCGCATATCCTCTTCTCACGTATGTATTAAACATATCACCTAGCACATATCACATAGCGCGGCTCATATGGTTCGCAATATTAGCCTAATGCCTGCTCAATATCTACAAGCTAGCAGCCCAATAGCACATCCACCCAGAGGACTTTTTTTTTATTCTAGCAATTCCAACCGATTCTGAAATGATTACGCCTACTGTTTTTCCATATGGGTTCTCGTTTTCAATGAATTATCTAAGCCCCATGACCACCCTTTTAAAATCTTGTTTGGAAGCATGCAACCCATTAAAAAAAAAAATCTTTTTCCACATGATTCTATTATCAAGGTGTCTTTCAATTGCTTTACTTTCAATTGAAGCAGAACTTCCTTCTAATTTATCCTCAAATGAAAATGCCCTCTGCTGGTTGATCTGTGTAATGCTATCATCTATATTATTCAAATGAAGCAGACCTTCCTTTTAATCTCTCCTCAACTGCCATCTGTTGGTTGATATGTGTATTGCTAGCAGCTCTATATGTTTTAATGCTACTTTGCATTGCAAGCAGAAAATAACCCTGGGGCGTCGCCGCAGTATGCAAATTCCTCCATGATAAAATACTGAATAGAAATGTCGTTCTTCCTATATCTTAAACCCTTCTGTCCTGCATTAACTCACTATGACATCCTGTCCTGGTATGACTTTACCCAGCATTATAGTGGGCCTGTTCTAAACATTTTCATGTTATAAACAGCAAGCAAAATGACAGGGGCTTGGAACCTACCCCTTTGGAAAAAAGGGTACACTCTAGAAAAGTATCCTATGGCTGTAATGAGCTGCACTTTGTTGCAAAGCTGTGCTTGTAGCAATTTCTCATTGCAGGTCAAGTGGAAGCTGCAAATGCCTTTTTAAAGGCACTGTTATAAAGAATAGTTGAAAAGGATGCCTCGGTTAACTGCTCATAGTTCACCCAGCTGAATTTTATGGTGGGAGGTTGACTCAGGGTAGACTGTCCAGGAGATTTTTAGAAACCCTGCTCTATTCCATTGCTTTTTTTGTCAATGGGTTGCAAGTATGCACCTACTTCTATGGAACTGTCACAGAAACATGCAAGAGTTGCAGCATTTTCCTGAATTTACTTTAATTTAATTTACTACTGCAACCTTGGATACAGCACTGGAGGTGGTGATAGAGGAGCTCAAATACCAGCCGATGCAATTTCCTGTGAGCAGTTTTATTTATCATGCCCTATTTCACATTTCATTGGCATGCACCAACAAAAATGTCAACAACAACAATCTCAATAGCTCATCACATCTGTGTCATCAACACAACTTGCATTACAAACACTTTCACAATCTCCTACCCCCTACAACATCATTTACCAACGCTACAGACAGTGGACTTCACCTATTCTCAAAGAAGAAGAAGAAGAAGAAGAAGAAGAAGAAGAAGAAGAAGAAGAAGAAAACAAACAAAAATTACACACTACCATTTAGAACACACACAAAATAGGATACACAAACCTATACATCCTCAAACCACTCAGAAATACTACCGCATATCCTCTTCTCACGTATGTATTAAACATATCACCTAGCACATATCACATAGCGCGGCTCATATGGTTCACAATATTAGCCTAATGCCTGCTCAATATCTACAAGCTAGCAGCCCAATAGCACATCCACCCAGAGGACTTTTTTTTTATTCTAGCAATTCCAACCGATTCTGAAATGATTACGCCTACTGTTTTTCCATATGGGTTCTCGTTTTCAATGAATTATCTAAGCCCCATGACCACCCTTTTAAAATCTTGTTTGGAAGCATGCAACCCATTAAAAAAAAAAAAATCTTTTTCCACATGATTCTATTATCAAGGTGTCTTTCGATTGCTTTACTTTCAATTGAAGCAGAACTTCCTTCTAATTTATCCTCAAATGAAAATGCCCTCTGCTGGTTGATCTGTGTAATGCTATCATCTATATTATTCAAATGAAGCAGACCTTCCTTTTAATCTCTCCTCAACTGCCATCTGTTGGTTGATATGTGTATTGCTAGCAGCTCTATATGTTTTAATGCTACTTTGCATTGCAAGCAGAAAATAACCCTGGGGCGTCGCCGCAGTATGCAAATTCCTCCATGATAAAATACTGAATAGAAATGTCGTTCTTCCTATATCTTGAACCCTTCTGTCCTGCATTAACTCACTATGACATCCTGTCCTGGTATGACTTTACCCAGCATTATAGTGGGCCTGTTCTAAACATTTTCATGTTATAAACAGCAAGCAAAATGACAGGGGCTTGGAACCTACCCCTTTGGAAAAAATGGTACACTCTAGAAAAGTATCCTATGGCTGTAATGAGCTGCACTTTGTTGCAAAGCTGTGCTTGTAGCAATTTCTCATTGCAGGTTAAGTGGAAGCTGCAAATGCCTTTTTAAAGGCACTGTTATAAAGAATAGTTGAAAAGGATGCTTCTGTTAACTGCTCATAGTTCACCCAGCTGAATTTCATGGTGGGAGGTTGACTCTGGGTAGACTGTCCAGGAGATTTTTAGAAACCCTGCTCTATTCCATAGCTTTCTATGTCAATGGGTTGCAAGTATGCACCTACTTCTTTGGAAATGTCACAGAAACATGCAAGAGTTGCAGCATTTTCCTGAATTTACTTTAATTTACTTTACTACTGCAACCTTGGATACAGCACGGGAGGTGGTGATAGAGGAGCTCAAATACCAGCCGATGCAATTTCCTGTGAGCAGTTTTATTTATCATGCCCTATTTCACATTTCATTGGCATGCACCAACAAAAATGTCAACAACAACAATCTCAATAGCTCACCACATCTGCGTCATCAACACAACTTGCATTACAAACACTCTCACAATCTACCCCCTACAACATCATTTACCAACGCTACAGACAGTGGACTTCACCTATTCTCAAAGAAGAAGAAGAAGAAGAAGAAGAAAACAAACAAAAATTACACACTACCATTTAGAACACACACAAAATAGGATACACAAACCTATGCATCCTCAAACCACTCAGAAATACTACCGCATATCCTCTTCTCACGTATGTATTAAACATATCACCTAGCACATATCACATAGCGCGGCTCATATGGTTCACAATATTAGCCTAATGCCTGCTCAATATCTACAAGCTAGCAGCCCAATAGCACATCCACCCAGAGGACTTTTTTTTTATTCTAGCAATTCCAACCGATTCTGAAATGATTACGCCTACTGTTTTTCCATATGGGTTCTCGTTTTCAATGAATTATCTAAGCACCATGACCACCCTTTTAAAATCTTGTTTGGAAGCATGCAACCCATTAAAAAAAAATCTTTTTCCACATGATTCTATTATCAAGGTGTCTTTCGATTGCTTTACTTTCAATTGAAGCAGAACTTCCTTCTAATTTATCCTCAAATGAAAATGCCCTCTGCTGGTTGATCTGTGTAATGCTATCATCTATATTATTCAAATGAAGCAGACCTTCCTTTTAATCTCTCCTCAACTGCCATCTGTTGGTTGATATGTGTATTGGTAGCAGCTCTTTATGTTTTATTGCTACTTTGCATTGCATGCAGAAAATAACCCTGGGGCGTCGCCGCAGTATGCAAATTCCTCAATGATAAAATACTGAATAGATATGTTGTTCTTCCTATATCTTGAACCCTTCTGTCCTGCATTAACTCACTATGACATCCTGTCCTGGTATGACTTTACCCAGCATTATAGTGGGCCTGTTCTAAACATTTTCATGTTATAAACAGCAAGCAAAATGACAGGGGCTTGGAACCTACCCCTTTGGAAAAAATGGTACACTCTAGAAAAGTATCCTATGGCTGTAATGAGCTGCACTTTGTTGCAAAGCTGTGCTTGTAGCAATTTCTCATTGCAGGTCAAGTGGAAGCTGCAAATGCCTTTTTAAAGGCACTGTTTTAAAGAATAGTTGAAAAGGATGCTTCGGTTAACTGCTCATAGTTCACCCAGCTGAATTTTATGGTGGGAGGTTGACTCAGGGTAGACTGTCCAGGAGATTTTTAGAAACCCTGCTCTATTCCATTGCTTTCTTTGTCAATGGGTTGCAAGTATGCACCTACTTCTATGGAAATGTCACAGAAACATGCAAGAGTTGCAGCATTTTCCTGAATTTACTTTAATTTACTTTACTACTGCAACCTTGGATACAGCACTGGAGGTGGTGATAGAGGAGCTCAAATACCAGCCGATGCAATTTCCTGTGAGCAGTTTTATTTATCATGCCCTATTTCACATTTCATTGGCATGCACCAACAAAAATGTCAACAACAACAATCTCAATAGCTCACCACATCTGTGTCATCAACACAACTTGCATTACAAACACTTTCACAATCTCATACCCCCTACAACATCATTTACCAACGCTACAGACAGTGGACTTCACCTATTCTCGAAGAAGAAGAAGAAGAAGAAGAAGAAGAAGAAAACAAACAAAAATTACACACTACCATTTAGAACACACACAAAATAGGATACACAAACCTATACATCCTCAAACCACTCAGAAATACTACCGCATATCCTCTTCTCACGTATGTATTAAACATATCACCTAGCACATATCACATAGCGCGGCTCATATGGTTCACAATATTAGCCTAATGCCTGCTCAATATCTACAAGCTAGCAGCCCAATAGCACATCCACCCAGAGGACTTTTTTTTTATTCTAGCAATTCCAACCGATTCTGAAATGATTACGCCTACTGTTTTTCCATATGGGTTCTCGTTTTCAATGAATTATCTAAGCCCCATGACCACCCTTTTAAAATCTTGTTTGGAAGCATGCAACCCATTAAAAAAAAAAAAAATCTTTTTCCACATGATTCTATTATCAAGGTGTCTTTCGATTGCTTTACTTTCAATTGAAGCAGAACTTCCTTCTAATTTATCCTCAAATGAAAATGCCCTCTGCTGGTTGATCTGTGTAATGCTATCATCTATATTATTCAAATGAAGCAGACCTTCCTTTTAATCTCTCCTCAACTGCCATCTGTTGGTTGATATGTGTATTGCTAGCAGCTCTATATGTTTTAATGCTACTTTGCATTGCAAGCAGAAAATAACCCTGGGGCGTCGCCGCAGTATGCAAATTCCTCCATGATAAAATACTGAATAGAAATGTCGTTCTTCCTATATCTTGAACCCTTCTGTCCTGCATTAACTCACTATGACATCCTGTCCTGGTATGACTTTACCCAGCATTATAGTGGGCCTGTTCTAAACATTTTCATGTTATAAACAGCAAGCAAAATGACAGGGGCTTGGAACCTACCCCTTTGGAAAAAATGGTACACTCTAGAAAAGTATCCTATGGCTGTAATGAGCTGCACTTTGTTGCAAAGCTGTGCTTGTAGCAATTTCTCATTGCAGGTTAAGTGGAAGCTGCAAATGCCTTTTTAAAGGCACTGTTATAAAGAATAGTTGAAAAGGATGCTTCGGTTAACTGCTCATAGTTCACCCAGCTGAATTTCATGGTGGGAGGTTGACTCTGGGTAGACTGTCCAGGAGATTTTTAGAAACCCTGCTCTATTCCATAGCTTTCTATGTCAATGGGTTGCAAGTATGCACCTACTTCTTTGGAAATGTCACAGAAACATGCAAGAGTTGCAGCATTTTCCTCAATTTACTTTAATTTACTACTGCAACCTTGGATACAGCACGGGAGGTGGTGATAGAGGAGCTCAAATACCAGCCGATGCAATTTCCTGTGAGCAGTTTTATTTATCATGCCCTATTTCACATTTCATTGGCATGCACCAACAAAAATGTCAACAACAACAATCTCAATAGCTCACCACATCTGCGTCATCAACACAACTTGCATTACAAACACTCTCACAATCTCATACCCCCTACAACATCATTTACCAACGCCACAGACAGTGGACTTCACCTATTCTCAAAGAAGAAGAAGAAGAAGAAGAAGAAGAAAACAAACAAAAATTACACACTACCATTTAGAACACACACAAAATAGGATACACAAACCTATACATCCTCAAACCACTCAGAAATACTACCGCATATCCTCTTCTCACGTATGTATTAAACATATCACCTAGCACATATCACATAGCGCGGCTCATATGGTTCACAATATTAGCCTAATGCCTGCTCAATATCTACAAGCTAGCAGCCCAATAGCACATCCACCCAGAGGACTTTTTTTTTTATTCTAGCAATTCCAACCGATTCTGAAATGATTACGCCTACTGTTTTTCCATATGGGTTCTCGTTTTCAATGAATTATCTAAGCCCCATGACCACCCTTTTAAAATCTTGTTTGGAAGCATGCAACCCATTAAAAAAAAATCTTTTTCCACATGATTCTATTATCAAGGTGTCTTTCCATTGCTTTACTTTCAATTGAAGCAGAACTTCCTTCTAATTTATCCTCAAATGAAAATGCCCTCTGCTGGTTGATCTGTGTAATGCTATCATCTATATTATTCAAATGAAGCAGACCTTCCTTTTAATCTCTCCTCAACTGCCATCTGTTGGTTGATATGTGTATTGCTAGCAGCTCTATATGTTTTAATGCTACTTTGCATTGCAAGCAGAAAATAACCCTGGGGCGTCGCCGCAGTATGCAAATTCCTCCATGATAAAATACTGAATAGAAATGTCGTTCTTCCTATATCTTGAACCCTTCTGTCCTGCATTAACTCACTATGACATCCTGTCCTGGTATGACTTTACCCAGCATTATAGTGGGCCTGTTCTAAACATTTTCATGTTATAAACAGCAAGCAAAATGACAGGGGCTTGGAACCTACCCCTTTGGAAAAAATGGTACACTCTAGAAAAGTATCCTATGGCTGTAATGAGCTGCACTTTGTTGCAAAGCTGTGCTTGTAGCAATTTCTCATTGCAGGTTAAGTGGAAGCTGCAAATGCCTTTTTAAAGGCACTGTTATAAAGAATAGTTGAAAAGGATGCTTCGGTTAACTGCTCATAGTTCACCCAGCTGAATTTCATGGTGGGAGGTTGACTCTGGGTAGACTGTCCAGGAGATTTTTAGAAACCCTGCTCTATTCCATAGCTTTCTATGTCAATGGGTTGCAAGTATGCACCTACTTCTTTGGAAATGTCACAGAAACATGCAAGAGTTGCAGCATTTTCCTCAATTTACTTTCATTTACTACTGCAACCTTGGATACAGCACGGGAGGTGGTGATAGAGGAGCTCAAATACCAGCCGATGCAATTTCCTGTGAGCAGTTTTATTTATCATGCCCTATTTCACATTTCATTGGCATGCACCAACAAAAATGTCAACAACAACAATCTCAATAGCTCACCACATCTGCGTCATCAACACAACTTGCATTACAAACACTCTCACAATCTCATACCCCCTACAACATCATTTACCAACGCCACAGACAGTGGACTTCACCTATTCTCAAAGAAGAAGAAGAAGAAGAAGAAGAAGAAAACAAACAAAAATTACACACTACCATTTAGAACACACACAAAATAGGATACACAAACCTATACATCCTCAAACCACTCAGAAATACTACCGCATATCCTCTTCTCACGTATGTATTAAACATATCACCTAGCACATATCACATAGCGCGGCTCATATGGTTCACAATATTAGCCTAATGCCTGCTCAATATCTACAAGCTAGCAGCCCAATAGCACATCCACCCAGAGGACTTTTTTTTTTATTCTAGCAATTCCAACCGATTCTGAAATGATTACGCCTACTGTTTTTCCATATGGGTTCTCGTTTTCAATGAATTATCTAAGCCCCATGACCACCCTTTTAAAATCTTGTTTGGAAGCATGCAACCCATTAAAAAAAAATCTTTTTCCACATGATTCTATTATCAAGGTGTCTTTCCATTGCTTTACTTTCAATTGAAGCAGAACTTCCTTCTAATTTATCCTCAAATGAAAATGCCCTCTGCTGGTTGATCTGTGTAATGATATCATCTATATTATTCAAATGAAGCAGACCTTCCTTTTAATCTCTCCTCAACTGCCATCTGTTGGTTGATATGTGTATTGCTAGCAGCTCTATATGTTTTAATGCTACTTTGCATTGCAAGCAGAAAATAACCCTGGGGCGTCGCCGCAGTATGCAAATTCCTCCATGATAAAATACTGAATAGAAATGTCGTTCTTCCTATATCTTGAACCCTTCTGTCCTGCATTAACTCACTATGACATCCTGTCCTGGTATGACTTTACCCAGCATTATAGTGGGCCTGTTCTAAACATTTTCATGTTATAAACAGCAAGCAAAATGACAGGGGCTTGGAACCTACCCCTTTGGAAAAAATGGTACACTCTATAAAAGTATCCTATGGCTGTAATGAGCTGCACTTTGTTGCAAAGCTGTGCTTGTAGCAATTTCTCATTGCAGGTCAAGTGGAAGCTGCAAATGCCTTTTTAAAGGCACTGTTATAAAGAAGAGTTGAAAAGGATGCCTCGGTTAACTGCTCATAGTTCACCCAGCTGAATTTTATGGTGGGAGGTTGACTCAGGGTATACTGTCCAGGAGATTTTTAGAAACCCTGCTCTATTCCATAGCTTTCTATGTCAATGGGTTGCAAGTATGCACCTACTTCTTTGGAAATGTCACAGAAACATGCAAGAGTTGCAGCATTTTCCTGAATTTACTTTAATTTAATTTACTACTGCAACCTTGGATACAGCACGGGAGGTGGTGATAGAGGAGCTCAAATACCAGCCAATGCAATTTCCTGTGAGCAGTTTTATTTATCATGCCCTATTTCACATTTCATTGGCATGCACCAACAAAAATGTCAACAACAACAATCTCAATAGCTCACCACATCTGCGTCATCAACACAACTTGCATTACAAACACTCTCACAATCTACCCCCTACAACATCATTTATCAACGCTACAGACAGTGGACTTCACCTATTCTCAAAGAAGAAGAAGAAGAAGAAAACAAACAAAAATTACACACTACCATTTAGAACACACAAAATAGGATACACAAACCTATACATCCTCAAACCACTCAGAAATACTACCGCATATCCTCTTCTCACGTATGTATTAAACATATCACCTAGCACATATCACATAGCGCGGCTCATATAGTTCACAATATTAGCCTAATGCCTGCTCAATATCTACAAGCTAGCAGCTCAATAGCACATCCACCCAGAGGACTTTTTTTTTTATTCTAGCAATTCCAACCGATTCTGAAATGATTACGCCTACTGTTTTTCCATATGGGTTCTCGTTTTCAATGAATTATCTAAGCCCCATGACCATCCTTTTAAAATCTTGTTTGGAAGCATGCAACCCATTAAAAAATAAATCTTTTCCACATGATTCTATTATCAAGGTGTCTTTCAATTGCTTTACTTTCAATTGAAGCAGAACTTCCTTCTAATTTATCCTCAAATGAAAATGCCCTCTGCTGGTTGATCTGTGTAATGCTATCATCTATATTATTCAAATGAAGCAGACCTTCCTTTTAATCTCTCCTCAACTGCCATCTGTTGGTTGATATGTGTATTGCTAGCAGCTCTTTATGTTTTAATGCTACTTTGCATTGCATGCAGAAAATAACCCTGGGGCGTCGCCGCAGTATGCAAATTCCTCAATGATAAAATACTGAATAGAAATGTCGTTCTTCCTATATCTTGAACCCTTCTGTCCTGCATTAACTCACTATGACATCCTGTCCTTGTATGACTTTACCCAGAATTATAGTGGGCCTGTTCTAAACATTTTCATGTTATAAACAGCAAGCAAAATGACAGGGGCTTGGAACCTACCAGTTGGAAAAAATGATACACTCTAGAAAAGTATCCTATGGCTGTAATGAGCTGCACTTTGTTGCAAAGCTGTGCTTGTTGCAATTTCTCATTGCAGGTCAAGTGGAAACTGCAAATGCCTTGTTAAAGGCACTGTTATAAAGAATAGTTGAAAAGGATGCCTTGGTTAACTGCTCATAGTTCACCCAGCTGAATTTTATGGTGGGAGGTTAACTCAGGGTAGACTGTCCAGGAGATTTTTAGAAACCCTGCTCTATTCCATAGCTTTCTATGTCAATGGGTTGCAAGTATGCACCTACTTCTTTGGAAATGTCACAGAAACATGCAAGAGTTGCAGCATTTTCCTCAATTTACTTTCATTTACTACTGCAACCTTGGATACAGCACGGGAGGTGGTGATAGAGGAGCTCAAATACCAGCCGATGCAATTTCCTGTGAGCAGTTTTATTTATCATGCCCTATTTCACATTTCATTGGCATGCACCAACAAAAATGTCAACAACAACAATCTCAATAGCTCACCACATCTGCGTCATCAACACAACTTGCATTACAAACACTCTCACAATCTCATACCCCCTACAACATCATTTACCAACGCTACAGACAGTGGACTTCACCTATTCTCAAAGAAGAAGAAGAAGAAGAAGAAAAGGATGCCTCGGTTAACTGCTCATAGTTCACCCAGCTGAATTTTATGGTGGGAGGTTGACTCAGGGTAGACTGTCCAGGAGATTTTTAGAAACCCTGCTCTATTCCATAGCTTTCTATGTCAATGGGTTGCAAGTATGCACCTACTTCTTTGGAAATGTCACAGAAACATGCAAGAGTTGCAGCATTTTCCTGAATTTACTTTAATTTACTACAGGGGCTTGGAACCTACCCCTTTGGAAAAAATGGTACACTCTAGAAAAGTATCCTATGGCTGTAATGAGTTGCACTTTGTTGCAAAGCTGTGCTTGTAGCAATTTCTCATTACAGGTCAAGTGGAAACTGCAAATGCCTTTTTAAAGGCACTGTTATAAAGAATAGTTGAAAAGGATGCCTAGGTTAACTGCTCATAGTTCACCCAGCTGCATTTGATGGTGGGAGGTTGAATCATGGTAGACTGTCCAGGAGATTTTTAGAAACCCTGCTCTATTCCATAGCTTTCTATGTCAATGGGTTGCAAGTATGCACCTACTTCTTTGGAAATGTCACAGAAACATGCAAGAGTTGCAGCATTTTCCTGAATTTACTTTAATTTACTTTACTACTGCAACCTTGGATACAGCACGGGAGGTGGTGATAGAGGAGCTCAAATACCAGCCGATGCAATTTCCTGTGAGCAGTTTTATTTATCATGCCCTATTTCACATTTCATTGGCATGCACCAACAAAAATGTCAACAACAACAATCTCAATAGCTCACCACATCTGCGTCATCAACACAACTTGCATTACAAACACTCTCACAATCTCATACCCCCTACAACATCATTTACCAACGCTACAGACAGTGGACTTCACCTATTCTCAAAGAAGAAGAAGAAGAAGAAGAAAACAAACAAAAATTACACACTACCATTTAGAACACACACAAAATAGGATACACAAACCTATACATCCTCAAACCACTCAGAAATACTACCGCATATCCTCTTCTCACGTATGTATTAAACATATCGCCTAGCACATATCACATAGCGTGGCTCATATGGTTCACAATATTAGCCTAATGCCTGCTCAATATCTACAAGCTAGCAGCCCAATAGCACATCCACCCAGAGGACTTTTTTTTTTATTCTAGCAATTCCAACCGATTCTGAAATGATTACGCTTACTGTTTTTCCATATGGGTTCTCGTTTTCAATGAATTATCTAAGCCCCATGACCACCCTTTTAAAATCTTGTTTGGAAGCATGCAACCCATTAAAAAATAAATCTTTTCCACATGATTCTATTATCAAGGTGTCTTTCAATTGCTTTACTTTCAATTGAAGCAGAACTTCCTTCTAATTTATCCTCAAATGAAAATGCCCTCTGCTGGTTGATCTGTGTAATGCTATCATCTATATTATTCAAATGAAGCAGACCTTCCTTTTAATCTCTCCTCAACTGCCATCTGTTGGTTGATATGTGTATTGCTAGCAGCTCTATATGTTTTAATGCTACTTTGCATTGCATGCAGAAAATAACCCTGGGGCGTCGCCGCAGTATGCAAATTCCTCAATGATAAAATACTGAATAGAAATGTCGTTCTTCCTATATCTTGAACCCTTCTGTCCTGCATTAACTCACTATGACATCCTGTCCTTGTATGACTTTACCCAGAATTATAGTGGGCCTGTTCTAAACATTTTCATGTTATAAACAGCAAGCAAATGACAGGGGCTTGGAACCTACCAGTTGGAAAAAATGGTACACTCTAGAAAAGTATCCTATGGCTGTATCGAGCTGCACTTTGTTGCAAAGCTGTGCTTGTAGCAATTTCTCATTGCAGGTCAAGTGGAAACTGCGAATGCCTTTTTAAAGGCACTGTTATAAAGAATAGTTGAAAAGGATGCCTCGGTTAACTGCTCATAGTTCACCCAGCTGAATTTTATGGTGGGAGGTTGATTCAGGGTAGACTGTCCAGAAGATTTTTAGAAACCCTGCTCTATTCCATAGCTTTCTATGTCAATGGGTTACAAATATGCACCTACTACTTTGGAAATGTCACAGAAACATGCAAGAGTTGCAGCATTTTCCTGAATTTACTTTAATTTACTACTGCAACCTTGGATACAGCACGGGAGGTGGTGATAGAGGAGCTCAAATACCAGCCGATGCAATTTCCTGTGAGCAGTTTTATTTATCATGCCCTATTTCACATTTCATTGGCATGCACCAACAAAAATGTCAACAACAACAATCTCAATAGCTCACCACATCTGCGTCATCAACACAACTTGCATTACAAACACTCTCACAATCTCATACCCCCTACAACATCATTTACCAACGCTACAGACAGTGGACTTCACCTATTCTCAAAGAAGAAGAAGAAGAAGAAGAAGAAAACAAACAAAAATTACACACTACCATTTAGAACACACACAAAATAGGATACACAAACCTATACATCCTCAAACCACTCAGAAATACTACCGCATATCCTCTTCTCACGTATGTATTAAACATATCACCTAGCACATATCACATAGCGCGGCTCATATGGTTCACAATATTAGCCTAATGCCTGCTCAATATCTACAAGCTAGCAGCCCAATAGCACATCCACCCAGAGGACTTTTTTTTTTATTCTAGCAATTCCAACCGATTCTGAAATGATTACGCCTACTGTTTTTCCATATGGGTTCTCGTTTTCAATGAATTATCTAAGCCCCATGACCACCCTTTTAAAATCTTGTTTGGAAGCATGCAACCCATTAAAAAAAAAATCTTTTTCCACATGATTCTATTATCAAGGTGTCTTTCGATTGCTTTACTTTCAATTGAAGCAGAACTTCCTTCTAATTTATCCTCAAATGAAAATGCCCTCTGCTGGTTGATCTGTGAAATGCTATCATCTATATTATTCAAATGAAGCAGACCTTCCTTTTAATCTCTCCTCAACTGCCATCTGTTGGTTGATATGTGTATTGCTAGCAGCTCTATATGTTTTAATGCTACTTTGCATTGCATGCAGAAAATAACCCTGGGGCGTCGCCGCAGTATGCAAATACCTCAATGATAAAATACTGAATAGAAATGTCGTTCTTCCTATATCTTGAACCCTTCTGTCCTGCATTAACTCACTATGACATCCTGTCCTTGTATGACTTTACCCAGAATTATAGTGGGCCTGTTCTAAACATTTTCATGTTATAAACAGCAAGCAAAATGACAGGGGCTTGGAACCTACCAGTTGGAAAAAAAAATGGTACACTCAAGAAAAGTATTCTATGGCTGTAATGAGCTGCACTTTGTTGCAAAGCTGTGCTTGTAGCAATTTCTCATTGCAGGTCAAGTGGAAACTGCAAATGCCTTTGTAAAGGCACTGTTATATAGAATAGTTGAAAAGAATGCCTCGGTTAACTGCTCATAGTTCACCCAGCTGAATTTCATGGTGGGGGGTTGACTCAGGGTAGACTGTCCAGGAGATTTTTAGAAATCCTGCTCTATTCCATAGCTTTCTATGTCAATGGGTTGCAAGTATGCACCTACTACTTTGGAAATGTCACAGAAACATGCAAGAGTTGCAGCATTTTCCTCAATTTACTTTAATTTACTTTACTACTGCAACCTTGGATACAGCACGGGAGGTGGTGATAGAGGAGCTCAAATACCAGCCGATGCAATTTCCTTTGAGCAGTTTTATTTATCATGCCCTATTTCACATTTCATTGGCATGCACCAACAAAAATGTCAACAACAACAATCTCAATAGCTCACCACATCTGCGTCATCAACACAACTTGCATTACAAACACTTTCACAATCTCATACCCCCTACAACATCATTTACCAACGCTACAGACAGTGGACTTCACCTATTCTCAAAGAAGAAGAAGAAGAAAACAAACAAAAATTACACACTACCATTTAGAACACACACAAAATAGGATACACAAACCTATACATCCTCAAACCACTCAGAAATACTACCGCATATCCTCTTCTCACGTATGTATTAAACATATCACCTAGCACATATCACATAGCGCGGCTCATATGGTTCACAATATTAGCCTAATGCCTGCTCAATATATACAAGCTAGCAGCCCAATAGCACATCCACCCAGAGGACTTTTTTTTATTCTAGCAATTCCAACCGATTCTGAAATGATTACGCCTACTGTTTTTCCATATGGGTTCTCGTTTTCAATGAATTATCTAAGCCCCACGACCACCCTTTTAAAATCTTGTTTGGAAGCATGCAACCCATTAAAAAAAAAATCTTTTTCCACATGATTCTATTATCAAGGTGTCTTTCGATTGCTTTACTTTCAATTGAAGCAGAACTTCCTTCTAATTTATCCTCAAATGAAAATGCCCTCTGCTGGTTGATCTGTGTAATGCTATCATCTATATTATTCAAATGAAGCAGACCTTCCTTTTAATCTCTCCTCAACTGCCATCTGTTGGTTGATATGTGTATTGCTAGCAGCTCTTTATGTTTTAATGCTACTTTGCATTGCATGCAGAAAATAACCCTGGGGCGTCGCCGCAGTATGCAAATTCCTCAATGATAAAATACTGAATAGAAATGTCGTTCTTCCTATATCTTGAACCCTTCTGTCCTGCATTAACTCACTATGACATCCTGTCCTGGTATGACTTTACCCAGCATTATAGTGGGCCTGTTCTAAACATTTTCATGTTATAAACAGCAAGCAAAATGACAGGGGCTTGGAACCTACCCCTTTGGAAAAAATGGTACACTCTAGAAAAGTATCCTATGGCTGTAACGAGCTGCACTTTGTTGCAAAGCTGTGCTTGTAGCAATTTCTCGTTGCAGGTCAAGTGGAAGCTGCAAATGCCTTTTTAAAGGCACTGTTATAAAGAATAGTTGAAAAGGATGCCTCGGTTAACTGCTCATAGTTCACCCAGCTGAATTTTATGGTGGGAGATTGACTCAGGGTAGACTGTCCAGGAGATTTTTTAGAAACCCTGCTCTATTCCATAGCTTTCTATGTCAATGGGTTGCAAGTATGCACCTACTTCTTTGGAAATGTCACAGAAACATGCAAGAGTTGCAGCATTTTCCTCAATTTACTTTAATTTACTTTACTACTGCAACCTTGGATACAGCACGGGAGGTGGTGATAGAGGAGCTCAAATACCAGCCGATGCAATTTCCTGTGAGCAGTTTTATTTATCATGCCCTATTTCACATTTCATTGGCATGCACCAACAAAAATGTCAACAACAACAATCTCAATAGCTCACCACATCTGCGTCATCAACACAACTTGCATTACAAACACTTTCACAATCTCATACCCCCTACAACATCATTTACCAACGCTACAGACAGTGGACTTCACCTATTCTCAAAGAAGAAGAAGAAGAAGAAGAAGAAGAAGAAGAAGAAGAAGAAAACAACAAACAAAAATTACACACTACCATTTAGAACACACACAAAATAGGATACACAAACCTATACATCCTCAAACCACTCAGAAATACTACTGCATATCCTCTTCTCACGTATGTATTAAACATATCACCTAGCACATATCACATAGCGCGGCTCATATGGTTCACAATATTAGCCTAATGCCTGCTCAATATCTACAAGCTAGCAGCCCAATAGCACATCCACCCAGAGGACTTTTTTTTTTTATTCTAGCAATTCCAACCGATTCTGAAATGATTACGCCTACTGTTTTTCCATATGGGTTCTCGTTTTCAATGAATTATCTAAGCCCCATGACCACCCTTTTAAAATCTTGTTTGGAAGCATGCAACCCATTAAAAAAAAAATATTTTTCCACATGATTCTATTATCAAGGTGTCTTTCGATTGCTTTACTTTCAATTGAAGCAGAACTTCCTTCTAATTTATCCTCAAATGAAAATGCCCTCTGCTGGTTGATCTGTGTAATGCTATCATCTATATTATTCAAATGAAGCAGACCTTCCTTTTAATCTCTCCTCAACTGCCATCTGTTGGTTGATATGTGTATTGCTAGCAGCTCTTTATGTTTTAATGCTACTTTGCATTGCATGCAGAAAATAACCCTGGAGCGTCGCCGCAGTATGCAAATTCCTCAATGATAAAATACTGAATAGAAATGTCGTTCTTCCTATATCTTGAACCCTTCGGTCCTGCATTAACTCACTATGACATCCTGTCCTGGTATGACTTTACCCAGCATTATAGTGGGCCTGTTCTAAACATTTTCATGTTATAAACAGCAAGCAAAATGACAGGGGCTTGGAACCTACCCCTTTGGAAAAAATGGTACACTCTAGAAAAGTATCCTATGGCTGTAATGAGCTGCACTTTGTTGCAAAGCTGTGCTTGTAGCAATTTCTCATTGCAGGTCAAATGGAAGCTGCAAATGCCTTTTTAAAGACACTGTTATAAAGAATAGTTGAAAAGGATGCCTCGGTTAACTGCTCATAGTTCACCCAGCTGAATATTATGGTGGGAGGTTGACTCAGGGTAGACTGTCCAGGAGATATGTTTAGAAACCCTGCTCTATTCCATAGCTTTCTATGTCAATGGGTTGGAAGTATGCACCTACTTCTTTGGAAATGTCACAGAAACATGCAAGAGTTGCAGCATTTTCCTCAATTTACTTTAATTTACTTTACTACTGCAACCTTGGATACAGCACGGGAGGTGGTGATAGAGGAGCTCAAATACCAGCCGATGCAATTTCCTGTGAGCAGTTTTATTTATCATGCCCTATTTCACATTTCATTGGCATGCACCAACAAAAATGTCAACAACAACAATCTCAATAGCTCACCACATCTGCGTCATCAACACAACTTGCATTACAAACACTTTCACAATCTCATACCCCCTACAACATCATTTACCAACGCTACAGACAGTGGACTTCACCTATTCTCAAAGAAGAAGAAGAAGAAAACAAACAAAAATTACACACTACCATTTAGAACACACACAAAATAGGATACACAAACCTATACATCCTCAAACCACTCAGAAATACTACCGCATATCCTCTTCTCACGTATGTATTAAACATATCACCTAGCACATATCACATAGCGCGGCTCATATGGTTCACAATATTAGCCTAATGCCTGCTCAATATATACAAGCTAGCAGCCCAATAGCACATCCACCCAGAGGACTTTTTTTTATTCTAGCAATTCCAACCGATTCTGAAATGATTACGCCTACTGTTTTTCCATATGGGTTCTCGTTTTCAATGAATTATCTAAGCCCCACGACCACCCTTTTAAAATCTTGTTTGGAAGCATGCAACCCATTAAAAAAAAAATCTTTTTCCACATGATTCTATTATCAAGGTGTCTTTCGATTGCTTTACTTTCAATTGAAGCAGAACTTCCTTCTAATTTATCCTCAAATGAAAATGCCCTCTGCTGGTTGATCTGTGTAATGCTATCATCTATATTATTCAAATGAAGCAGACCTTCCTTTTAATCTCTCCTCAACTGCCATCTGTTGGTTGATATGTGTATTGCTAGCAGCTCTTTATGTTTTAATGCTACTTTGCATTGCATGCAGAAAATAACCCTGGGGCGTCGCCGCAGTATGCAAATTCCTCAATGATAAAATACTGAATAGAAATGTCGTTCTTCCTATATCTTGAACCCTTCTGTCCTGCATTAACTCACTATGACATCCTGTCCTGGTATGACTTTACCCAGCATTATAGTGGGCCTGTTCTAAACATTTTCATGTTATAAACAGCAAGCAAAATGACAGGGGCTTGGAACCTACCCCTTTGGAAAAAATGGTACACTCTAGAAAAGTATCCTATGGCTGTAACGAGCTGCACTTTGTTGCAAAGCTGTGCTTGTAGCAATTTCTCGTTGCAGGTCAAGTGGAAGCTGCAAATGCCTTTTTAAAGGCACTGTTATAAAGAATAGTTGAAAAGGATGCCTCGGTTAACTGCTCATAGTTCACCCAGCTGAATTTTATGGTGGGAGATTGACTCAGGGTAGACTGTCCAGGAGATTTTTTAGAAACCCTGCTCTATTCCATAGCTTTCTATGTCAATGGGTTGCAAGTATGCACCTACTTCTTTGGAAATGTCACAGAAACATGCAAGAGTTGCAGCATTTTCCTCAATTTACTTTAATTTACTTTACTACTGCAACCTTGGATACAGCACGGGAGGTGGTGATAGAGGAGCTCAAATACCAGCCGATGCAATTTCCTGTGAGCAGTTTTATTTATCATGCCCTATTTCACATTTCATTGGCATGCACCAACAAAAATGTCAACAACAACAATCTCAATAGCTCACCACATCTGCGTCATCAACACAACTTGCATTACAAACACTTTCACAATCTCATACCCCCTACAACATCATTTACCAACGCTACAGACAGTGGACTTCACCTATTCTCAAAGAAGAAGAAGAAGAAGAAGAAGAAGAAAACAAACAAAAATTACACACTACCATTTAGAACACACACAAAATAGGATACACAAACCTATACATCCTCAAACCACTCAGAAATACTACCGCATATCCTCTTCTCACGTATGTATTAAACATATCACCTAGCACATATCACATAGCGCGGCTCATATGGTTCACAATATTAGCCTAATGCCTGCTCAATATATACAAGCTAGCAGCCCAATAGCACATCCACCCAGAGGACTTTTTTTTTATTCTAGCAATTCCAACCGATTCTGAAATGATTACGCCTACTGTTTTTCCATATGGGTTCTCGTTTTCAATGAATTATCTAAGCCCCATGACCACCCTTTTAAAATCTTGTTTGGAAGCATGCAACCCATTAAAAAAAAAATCTTTTTCCACATGATTCTATTATCAAGGTGTCTTTCGATTGCTTTACTTTCAATTGAAGCAGAACTTCCTTCTAATTTATCCTCAAATGAAAATGCCCTCTGCTGGTTGATCTGTGTAATGCTATCATCTATATTATTCAAATGAAGCAGACCTTCCTTTTAATCTCTCCTCAACTGCCATCTGTTGGTTGATATGTGTATTGCTAGCAGCTCTTTATGTTTTAATGCTACTTTGCATTGCATGCAGAAAATAACCCTGGGGCGTCGCCGCAGTATGCAAATTCCTCAATGATAAAATACTGAATAGAAATGTCGTTCTTCCTATATCTTGAACCCTTCTGTCCTGCATTAACTCACTATGACATCCTGTCCTGGTATGACTTTACCCAGCATTATAGTGGGCCTGTTCTAAACATTTTCATGTTATAAACAGCAAGCAAAATGACAGGGGCTTGGAACCTACCCCTTTGGAAAAAATGGTACACTCTAGAAAAGTATCCTATGGCTGTAACGAGCTGCACTTTGTTGCAAAGCTGTGCTTGTAGCAATTTCTCGTTGCAGGTCAAGTGGAAGCTGCAAATGCCTTTTTAAAGGCACTGTTATAAAGAATAGTTGAAAAGGATGCCTCGGTTAACTGCTCATAGTTCACCCAGCTGAATTTTATGGTGGGAGGTTGACTCAGGGTAGACTGTCCAGGAGATTTTTTTTAGAAACCCTGCTCTATTCCATAGCTTTCTATGTCAATGGGTTGCAGGTATGCACCTACTTCTTTGGAAATGTCACAGAAACATGCAAGAGTTGCAGCATTTTCCTCAATTTACTTTAATTTACTTTACTACTGCAACCTTGGATACAGCACGGGAGGTGGTGATAGAGGAGCTCAAATACCAGCCGATGCAATTTCCTGTGAGCAGTTTTATTTATCATGCCCTATTTCACATTTCATTGGCATGCACCAACAAAAATGTCAACAACAACAATCTCAATAGCTCACCACATCTGCGTCATCAACACAACTTGCATTACAAACACTTTCACAATCTCATACCCCCTACAACATCATTTACCAACGCTACAGACAGTGGACTTCACCTATTCTCAAAGAAGAAGAAGAAGAAGAAGAAGAAAACAAACAAAACTTACACACTACCATTTAGAACACACACAAAATAGGATACACAAACCTATACATCCTCAAACCACTCAGAAATACTACCGCATATCCTCTTCTCACGTATGTATTAAACATATCACCTAGCACATATCACATAGCGCGGCTCATATGGTTCACAATATTAGCCTAATGCCTGCTCAATATCTACAAGCTAGCAGCCCAATAGCACATCCACCCTGAGGACTTTTTTTTTTTATTCTAGCAATTCCAACCGATTCTGAAATGATTACGCCTACTGTTTTTCCATATGGGTTCTCGTTTTCAATGAATTATCTAAGCCCCATGACCACCCTTTTAAAATCTTGTTTGGAAGCATGCAACCCATTAAAAAAAATCTTTTTCCACATGATTCTATTATCAAGGTGTCTTTCGATTGCTTTACTTTCAATTGAAGCAGAACTTCCTTCTAATTTATCCTCAAATGAAAATGCCCTCTGCTGGTTGATCTGTGTAATGCTATCATCTATATTATTCAAATGAAGCAGACCTTCCTTTTAATCTCTCCTCAACTGCCATCTGTTGGTTGATATGTGTATTGCTAGCAGCTCTATATGTTTTAATGCTACTTTGCATTGCAAGCAGAAAATAACCCTGGGGCGTCGCCGCAGTATGCAAATTCCTCCATGATAAAATACTGAATAGAAATGTCGTTCTTCCTATATCTTGAACCCTTCTGTCCTGCATTAACTCACTATGACATCCTGTCCTGGTATGACTTTACCCAGCATTATAGTGGGCCTGTTCTAAACATTTTCATGTTATAAACAGCAAGCAAAATGACAGGGGCTTGGAACCTACCCCTTTGGAAAAAATGGTACACTCTAGAAAAGTATCCTATGGCTATAATGAGCTGCACTTTGTTGCAAAGCTGTGCTTGTAGCAATTTCTCATTACAGGTCAAGTGGAAACTGCAAATGCCTTTTTAAAGGCACTGTTATAAAGAATAGTTGAAAAGGATGCCTAGGTTAACTGCTCATAGTTCACCCAGCTGCATTTGATGGTGGGAGGTTGAATCATGGTAGACAGTCCAGGAGATTTTTAGAAACCCTGCTCTATTCCATAGCTTTCTATGTCAATGGGTTGCAAGTATGCACCTACTTCTTTGGAAATGTCACAGAAACATGCAAGAGTTGCAGCATTTTCCTCAATTTACTTTAATTTACTTTACTACTGCAACCTTGGATACAGCACGGGAGGTGGTGATAGAGGAGCTCAAATACCAGCCAATGCAATTTCCTGTGAGCAGTTTTATTTATCATGCCCTATTTCACATTTCATTGGCATGCACCAACAAAAATGTCAACAACAACAATCTCAATAGCTCACCACATCTGCGTCATCAACAAAACTTGCATTACAAACACTCTCACAATCTACCCCCTACAACATCATTTACCAACGCTACAGACAGTGGACTTCACCTATTCTCAAAGAAGAAGAAGAAAACAAACAAAAATTACACACTACCATTTAGAACACACACAAAATAGGATACACAAACCTATACATCCTCAAACCACTCAGAAATACTACCGCATATCCTCTTCTCACGTATGTATTAAACATATCACCTAGCACATATCACATAGCGCGGCTCATATGGTTCACAATATTAGCCTAATGCCTGCTCAATATCTACAAGCTAGCAGCCCAATAGCACATCCACCCAGAGGACTTTTTTTTTTTATTCTAGCAATTCCGACCGATTCTGAAATGATTACGCCTACTGTTTTTCCATATGGGTTCTCGTTTTCAATGAATTATCTAAGCCCCATGACCACCCTTTTAAAATCTTGTTTGGAAGCATGCAACCCATTAAAAAATAAATCTTTTCCACATGATTCTATTATCAAGGTGTCTTTCAATTGCTTTACTTTCAATTGAAGCAGAACTTCCTTCTAATTTATCCTCAAATGAAAATGCCCTCTGCTGGTTGATCTGTGAAATGCTATCATCTATATTATTCAAATGAAGCAGACCTTCCTTTTAATCTCTCCTCAACTGCCATCTGTTGGTTGATATGTGTATTGCTATCAGCTCTATATGTTTTAATGCTACTTTGCATTGCATGCAGAAAATAACCCTGGGGCGTCGCCGCAGTATGCAAATACCTCAATGATAAAATACTGAATAGAAATATCGTTCTTCCTATATCTTGAACCCTTCTGTCCTGCATTAACTCACTATGACATCCTGTCCTTGTATGACTTTACCCAGAATTATAGTGGGCCTGTTCTAAACATTTTCATGTTATAAACAGCAAGCAAAATGACAGGGGCTTGGAACCTACCAGTTGGAAAAAATGGTACACTCAAGAAAAGTATTCTATGGTTGTAATGAGCTGCACTTTGTTGCAAAGCTGTACTTGTAGCAATTTCTCATTGCAGGTCAAGTGGAAACTGCAAATGCCTTTGTAAAGGCACTGTTATATAGAATAATTGAAAAGGATGCCTCGGTTAACTGCTCATAGTTCACCCAGCTGAATTTCATGGTGGGGGGTTGACTCAGGGTAGACTGTCCAGGAGATTTTTAGAAACCCTGCTCTATTCCATAGCTTTCTATGTCAATGGGTTGCAAGTATGCACCTACTTCTTTGGAAATGTCACAGAAACATGCAAGAGTTGCAGCATTTTCCTGAATTTAGTTTAATTTACTACTGCAACCTTGGATACAGCACGGGAGGTGGTGATAGAGGAGCTCAAATACCAGCCGATGTAATTTCCTGTGAGCAGTTTTATTTATCATGCCCTATTTCACATTTCATTGGCATGCACCAACAAAAATGTCAACAACAACAATCTCAATAGCTCACCACATCTGCGTCATCAACACAACTTGCATTGCAAACACTCTCACAATCTCATACCCCCTACAACATCATTTACCAACGCTACAGACAGTGGACTTCACCTATTCTCAAAGAAGAAGAAGAAGAAAAGGATGCCTCGGTTAACTGCTCATAGTTCACCCAGCTGAATTTTATGGTGGGAGGTTGACTCAGGGTAGACTGTCCAGGAGATTTTTAGAAACCCTGCTCTATTCCATAGCTTTCTATGTCAATGGGTTGCAAGTATGCACCTACTTCTTTGGAAATGTCACAGAAACATGCAAGAGTTGCAGCATTTTCCTGAATTTACTTTAATTTACTACAGGGGCTTGGAACCTACCCCTTTGGAAAAAATGGTACACTCTAGAAAAGTATCCTATGGCTGTAATGAGTTGCACTTTGTTGCAAAGCTGTGCTTGTAGCAATTTCTCATTACAGGTCAAGTGGAAACTGCAAATGCCTTTTTAAAGGCACTGTTATAAAGAATAGTTGAAAAGGATGCCTAGGTTAACTGCTCATAGTTCACCCAGCTGCATTTGATGGTGGGAGGTTGAATCATGGTAGACTGTCCAGGAGATTTTTAGAAACCCTGCTCTATTCCATAGCTTTCTATGTCAATGGGTTGCAAGTATGCACCTACTTCTTTGGAAATGTCACAGAAACATGCAAGAGTTGCAGCATTTTCCTCAATTTACTTTAATTTACTTTACTACTGCAACCTTGGATACAGCACGGGAGGTGGTGATAGAGGAGCTCAAATACCAGCCGATGCAATTTCCTGTGAGCAGTTTTATTTATCATGCCCTATTTCACATTTCATTGGCATGCACCAACAAAAATGTCAACAACAACAATCTCAATAGCTCACCACATCTGCGTCATCAACACAACTTGCATTACAAACACTTTCACAATCTCATACCCCCTACAACATCATTTACCAACGCTACAGACAGTGGACTTCACCTATTCTCAAAGAAGAAGAAGAAGAAGAAGAAAACAAACAAAAATTACACACTACCATTTAGAACACACACAAAATAGGATACACAAACCTATACATCCTCAAACCCCTCAGAAATACTACCGCATATCCTCTTCTCACGTATGTATTAAACATATCACCTAGCACATATCACATAGCGCGGCTCATATGGTTCACAATATTAGCCTAATGCCTGCTCAATATATACAAGCTAGCAGCCCAATAGCACATCCACCCAGAGGACTTTTTTTTTATTCTAGCAATTCCAACCGATTCTGAAATGATTACGCCTACTGTTTTTCCATATGGGTTCTCGTTTTCAATGAATTATCTAAGCCCCATGACCACCCTTTTAAAATCTTGTTTGGAAGCATGCAACCCATTAAAAAAAAAAATCTTTTTCCACATGATTCTATTATCAAGGTGTCTTTCGATTGCTTTACTTTCAATTGAAGCAGAACTTCCTTCTAATTTATCCTCAAATGAAAATGCCCTCTGCTGGTTGATCTGTGTAATGCTATCATCTATATTATTCAAATGAAGCAGACCTTCCTTTTAATCTCTCCTCAACTGCCATCTGTTGGTTGATATGTGTATTGCTAGCAGCTCTTTATGTTTTAATGCTACTTTGCATTGCATGCAGAAAATAACCCTGGGGCGTCGCCGCAGTATGCAAATTCCTCAATGATAAAATACTGAATAGAAATGTCGTTCTTCCTATATCTCGAACCCTTCTGTCCTGCATTAACTCACTATGACATCCTGTCCTGGTATGACTTTACCCAGCATTATAGTGGGCCTGTTCTAAACATTTTCATGTTATAAACAGCAAGCAAAATGACAGGGGCTTGGAACCTACCCCTTTGGAAAAAATGGTACACTCTAGAAAAGTATCCTATGGCTGTAATGAGCTGCACTTTGTTGCAAAGCTGTGCTTGTAGCAATTTCTCATTGCAGGTCAAGTGGAAGCTGCAAATGCCTTTTTAAAGGCACTGTTATAAAGAATAGTTGAAAAGGATGCCTCGGTTAACTGCTCATAGTTCACCCAGCTGAATTTTATGGTGGGAGGTTGACTCAGGGTAGACTGTCCAGGAGATTTTTTAGAAACCCTGCTCTATTCCATAGCTTTCTATGTCAATGGGTTGCAAGTATGCACCTACTTCTTTGGAAATGTCACAGAAACATGCAAGAGTTGCAGCATTTTCCTCAATTTACTTTAATTTACTTTACTACTGCAACCTTGGATACAGCACGGGAGGTGGTGATAGAGGAGCTCAAATACCAGCCGATGCAATTTCCTGTGAGTAGTTTTATTTATCATGCCCTATTTCACATTTCATTGGCATGCACCAACAAAAATGTCAACAACAACAATCTCAATAGCTCACCACATCTGCGTCATCAACACAACTTGCATTACAAACACTTTCACAATCTCATACCCCCTACAACATCATTTACCAACGCTACAGACAGTGGACTTCACCTATTCTCAAAGAAGAAGAAGAAGAAAACAAACAAAAATTACACACTACCATTTAGAACACACACAAAATAGGATACACAAACCTATACATCCTCAAACCACTCAGAAATACTACCGCATATCCTCTTCTCACGTATGTATTAAACATATCACCTAGCACATATCACATAGCGCGGCTCATATGGTTCACAATATTAGCCTAATGCCTGCTCAATATATACAAGCTAGCAGCCCAATAGCACATCCACCCAGAGGACTTTTTTTTATTCTAGCAATTCCAACCGATTCTGAAATGATTACGCCTACTGTTTTTCCATATGGGTTCTCGTTTTCAATGAATTATCTAAGCCCCATGACCACCCTTTTAAAATCTTGTTTGGAAGCATGCAACCCATTAAAAAAAAAATCTTTTTCCACATGATTCTATTATCAAGGTGTCTTTCGATTGCTTTACTTTCAATTGAAGCAGAACTTCCTTCTAATTTATCCTCAAATGAAAATGCCCTCTGCTGGTTGATCTGTGTAATGCTATCATCTATATTATTCAAATGAAGCAGACCTTCCTTTTAATCTCTCCTCAACTGCCATCTGTTGGTTGATATGTGTATTGCTAGCAGCTCTTTATGTTTTAATGCTACTTTGCATTGCATGCAGAAAATAACCCTGGGGCGTCGCCGCAGTATGCAAATTCCTCAATGATAAAATACTGAATAGAAATGTCGTTCTTCCTATATCTTGAACCCTTCTGTCCTGCATTAACTCACTATGACATCCTGTCCTGGTATGACTTTACCCAGCATTATAGTGGGCCTGTTCTAAACATTTTCATGTTATAAACAGCAAGCAAAATGACAGGGGCTTGGAACCTACCCCTTTGGAAAAAATGGTACACTCTAGAAAAGTATCCTATGGCTGTAACGAGCTGCACTTTGTTGCAAAGCTGTGCTTGTAGCAATTTCTCGTTGCAGGTCAAGTGGAAGCTGCAAATGCCTTTTTAAAGGCACTGTTATAAAGAATAGTTGAAAAGGATGCCTCGGTTAACTGCTCATAGTTCACCCAGCTGAATTTTATGGTGGGAGATTGACTCAGGGTAGACTGTCCAGGAGATTTTTTTAGAAACCCTGCTCTATTCCATAGCTTTCTATGTCAATGGGTTGCAAGTATGCACCTACTTCTTTGGAAATGTCACAGAAACATGCAAGAGTTGCAGCATTTTCCTCAATTTACTTTAATTTACTTTACTACTGCAACCTTGGATACAGCCCGGGAGGTGGTGATAGAGGAGCTCAAATACCAGCCGATGCAATTTCCTGTGAGCAGTTTTATTTATCATGCCCTATTTCACATTTCATTGGCATGCACCAACAAAAATGTCAACAACAACAATCTCAATAGCTCACCACATCTGCGTCATCAACACAACTTGCATTACAAACACTTTCACAATCTCATACCCCCTACAACATCATTTACCAACGCTACAGACAGTGGACTTCACCTATTCTCAAAGAAGAAGAAGAAGAAGAAGAAGAAGAAGAAGAAGAAGAAGAAGAAGAAGAAAACAAACAAAAATTACACACTACCATTTAGAACACACACAAAATAGGATACACAAACCTATACATCCTCAAACCACTCAGAAATACTACTGCATATCCTCTTCTCACGTATGTATTAAACATATCACCTAGCACATATCACATAGCGCGGCTCATATGGTTCACAATATTAGCCTAATGCCTGTTCAATATCTACAAGCTAGCAGCCCAATAGCACATCCACCCAGAGGACTTTTTTTTTTTTATTCTAGCAATTCCAACCGATTCTGAAATGATTACGCCTACTGTTTTTCCATATGGGTTCTCGTTTTCAATGAATTATCTAAGCCCCATGACCACCCTTTTAAAATCTTGTTTGGAAGCATGCAACCCATTAAAAAAAAAATCTTTTTCCACATGATTCTATTATCAAGGTGTCTTTCGATTGCTTTACTTTCAATTGAAGCAGAACTTCCTTCTAATTTATCCTCAAATGAAAATGCCCTCTGCTGGTTGATCTGTGAAATGCTATCATCTATATTATTCAAATGAAGCAGACCTTCCTTTTAATCTCTCCTCAACTGCCATCTGTTGGTTGATATGTGTATTGCTATCAGCTCTATATGTTTTAATGCTACTTTGCATTGCATGCAGAAAATAACCCTGGGGCGTCGCCGCAGTATGCAAATACCTCAATGATAAAATACTGAATAGAAATATCGTTCTTCCTATATCTTGAACCCTTCTGTCCTGCATTAACTCACTATGACATCCTGTCCTTGTATGACTTTACCCAGAATTATAGTGGGCCTGTTCTAAACATTTTCATGTTATAAACAGCAAGCAAAATGACAGGGGCTTGGAACCTACCAGTTGGAAAAAAATGGTGCACTCAAGAAAAGTATTCTATGGCTGTAATGAGCTGCACTTTGTTGCAAAGCTGTACTTGTAGCAATTTCTCATTGCAAGTCAAGTGGAAACTGCAAATGCCTTTGTAAAGGCATTGTTATATAGAATAATTGAAAAGGATGCCTCGGTTAACTGCTCATAGTTCACCCAGCTGAATTTCATGGTGGGGGGTTGACTCAGGGTAGACTGTCCAGGAGATTTTTAGAAACCCTGCTCTATTCCATAGCTTTCTATGTCAATGGGTTGCAAGTATGCACCTACTTCTTTGGAAATGTCACAGAAACATGCAAGAGTTGCAGCATTTTCCTGAATTTAGTTTAATTTACTACTGCAACCTTGGATACAGCACGGGAGGTGGTGATAGAGGAGCTCAAATACCAGCCGATGTAATTTCCTGTGAGCAGTTTTATTTATCATGCCCTATTTCACATTTCATTGGCATGCACCAACAAAAATGTCAACAACAACAATCTCAATAGCTCACCACATCTGCGTCATCAACACAACTTGCATTGCAAACACTCTCACAATCTCATACCCCCTACAACATCATTTACCAACGCTACAGACAGTGGACTTCACCTATTCTCAAAGAAGAAGAAGAAGAAAAGGATGCCTCGGTTAACTGCTCATAGTTCACCCAGCTGAATTTTATGGTGGGAGGTTGACTCAGGGTAGACTGTCCAGGAGATTTTTAGAAACCCTGCTCTATTCCATAGCTTTCTATGTCAATGGGTTGCAAGTATGCACCTACTTCTTTGGAAATGTCACAGAAACATGCAAGAGTTGCAGCATTTTCCTGAATTTACTTTAATTTACTACAGGGGCTTGGAACCTACCCCTTTGGAAAAAATGGTACACTCTAGAAAAGTATCCTATGGCTGTAATGAGTTGCACTTTGTTGCAAAGCTGTGCTTGTAGCAATTTCTCATTACAGGTCAAGTGGAAACTGCAAATGCCTTTTTAAAGGCACTGTTATAAAGAATAGTTGAAAAGGATGCCTAGGTTAACTGCTCATAGTTCACCCAGCTGCATTTGATGGTGGGAGGTTGAATCATGGTAGACTGTCCAGGAGATTTTTAGAAACCCTGCTCTATTCCATAGCTTTCTATGTCAATGGGTTGCAAGTATGCACCTACTTCTTTGGAAATGTCACAGAAACATGCAAGAGTTGCAGCATTTTCCTCAATTTACTTTAATTTACTTTACTACTGCAACCTTGGATACAGCACGGGAGGTGGTGATAGAGGAGCTCAAATACCAGCCGATGCAATTTCCTGTGAGCAGTTTTATTTATCATGCCCTATTTCACATTTCATTGGCATGCACCAACAAAAATGTCAACAACAACAATCTCAATAGCTCACCACATCTGCGTCATCAACACAACTTGCATTACAAACACTTTCACAATCTCATACCCCCTACAACATCATTTACCAACGCTACAGACAGTGGACTTCACCTATTCTCAAAGAAGAAGAAGAAGAAGAAGAAAACAAACAAAAATTACACACTACCATTTAGAACACACACAAAATAGGATACACAAACCTATACATCCTCAAACCCCTCAGAAATACTACCGCATATCCTCTTCTCACGTATGTATTAAACATATCACCTAGCACATATCACATAGCGCGGCTCATATGGTTCACAATATTAGCCTAATGCCTGCTCAATATATACAAGCTAGCAGCCCAATAGCACATCCACCCAGAGGACTTTTTTTTTATTCTAGCAATTCCAACCGATTCTGAAATGATTACGCCTACTGTTTTTCCATATGGGTTCTCGTTTTCAATGAATTATCTAAGCCCCATGACCACCCTTTTAAAATCTTGTTTGGAAGCATGCAACCCATTAAAAAAAAAAATCTTTTTCCACATGATTCTATTATCAAGGTGTCTTTCGATTGCTTTACTTTCAATTGAAGCAGAACTTCCTTCTAATTTATCCTCAAATGAAAATGCCCTCTGCTGGTTGATCTGTGTAATGCTATCATCTATATTATTCAAATGAAGCAGACCTTCCTTTTAATCTCTCCTCAACTGCCATCTGTTGGTTGATATGTGTATTGCTAGCAGCTCTTTATGTTTTAATGCTACTTTGCATTGCATGCAGAAAATAACCCTGGGGCGTCGCCGCAGTATGCAAATTCCTCAATGATAAAATACTGAATAGAAATGTCGTTCTTCCTATATCTCGAACCCTTCTGTCCTGCATTAACTCACTATGACATCCTGTCCTGGTATGACTTTACCCAGCATTATAGTGGGCCTGTTCTAAACATTTTCATGTTATAAACAGCAAGCAAAATGACAGGGGCTTGGAACCTACCCCTTTGGAAAAAATGGTACACTCTAGAAAAGTATCCTATGGCTGTAATGAGCTGCACTTTGTTGCAAAGCTGTGCTTGTAGCAATTTCTCATTGCAGGTCAAGTGGAAGCTGCAAATGCCTTTTTAAAGGCACTGTTATAAAGAATAGTTGAAAAGGATGCCTCGGTTAACTGCTCATAGTTCACCCAGCTGAATTTTATGGTGGGAGGTTGACTCAGGGCAGACTGTCCAGGAGATTTTTTAGAAACCCTGCTCTATTCCATAGCTTTCTATGTCAATGGGTTGCAAGTATGCACCTACTTTGGAAATGTCACAGAAACATGCAAGAGTTGCAGCATTTTCCTCAATTTACTTTAATTTACTTTACTACTGCAACCTTGGATACAGCACGGGAGGTGGTGATAGAGGAGCTCAAATACCAGCCGATGCAATTTCCTGTGAGCAGTTTTATTTATCATGCCCTATTTCACATTTCATTGGCATGCACCAACAAAAATGTCAACAACAACAATCTCAATAGCTCACCACATCTGCGTCATCAACACAACTTGCATTACAAACACTTTCACAATCTCATACCCCCTACAACATCATTTACCAACGCTACAGACAGTGGACTTCACCTATTCTCAAAGAAGAAGAAGAAGAAGAAGAAGAAAACAAACAAAAATTACACACTACCATTTAGAACACACACAAAATAGGATACACAAACCTATACATCCTCAAACCACTCAGAAATACTACCGCATATCCTCTTCTCACGTATGTATTAAACATATCACCTAGCACATATCACATAGCGCGGCTCATATGGTTCACAATATTAGCCTAATGCCTGCTCAATATCTACAAGCTAGCAGCCCAATAGCACATCCACCCAGAGGACTTTTTTTTTTTATTCTAGCAATTCCGACCGATTCTGAAATGATTACGCCTACTGTTTTTCCATATGGGTTCTCGTTTTCAATGAATTATCTAAGCCCCATGACCACCCTTTTAAAATCTTGTTTGGAAGCATGCAACCCATTAAAAAATAAATCTTTTCCACATGATTCTATTATCAAGGTGTCTTTCAATTGCTTTACTTTCAATTGAAGCAGAACTTCCTTCTAATTTATCCTCAAATGAAAATGCCCTCTGCTGGTTGATCTGTGAAATGCTATCATCTATATTATTCAAATGAAGCAGACCTTCCTTTTAATCTCTCCTCAACTGCCATCTGTTGGTTGATATGTGTATTGCTATCAGCTCTATATGTTTTAATGCTACTTTGCATTGCATGCAGAAAATAACCCTGGGGCGTCGCCGCAGTATGCAAATACCTCAATGATAAAATACTGAATAGAAATATCGTTCTTCCTATATCTTGAACCCTTCTGTCCTGCATTAACTCACTATGACATCCTGTCCTTGTATGACTTTACCCAGAATTATAGTGGGCCTGTTCTAAACATTTTCATGTTATAAACAGCAAGCAAAATGACAGGGGCTTGGAACCTACCAGTTGGAAAAAATGGTACACTCAAGAAAAGTATTCTATGGTTGTAATGAGCTGCACTTTGTTGCAAAGCTGTACTTGTAGCAATTTCTCATTGCAGGTCAAGTGGAAACTGCAAATGCCTTTGTAAAGGCACTGTTATATAGAATAATTGAAAAGGATGCCTCGGTTAACTGCTCATAGTTCACCCAGCTGAATTTCATGGTGGGGGGTTGACTCAGAGTAGACTGTACAGGAGATTTTTAGAAACCCTGCTCTATTCCATAGCTTTCTATGTCAATGGGTTGCAAGTATGCACCTACTTCTTTGGAAATGTCACAGAAACATGCAAGAGTTGCAGCATTTTCCTGAATTTAGTTTAATTTACTACTGCAACCTTGGATACAGCACGGGAGGTGGTGATAGAGGAGCTCAAATACCAGCCGATGTAATTTCCTGTGAGCAGTTTTATTTATCATGCCCTATTTCACATTTCATTGGCATGCACCAACAAAAATGTCAACAACAACAATCTCAATAGCTCACCACATCTGCGTCATCAACACAACTTGCATTGCAAACACTCTCACAATCTCATACCCCCTACAACATCATTTACCAACGCTACAGACAGTGGACTTCACCTATTCTCAAAGAAGAAGAAGAAGAAAAGGATGCCTCGGTTAACTGCTCATAGTTCACCCAGCTGAATTTTATGGTGGGAGGTTGACTCAGGGTAGACTGTCCAGGAGATTTTTAGAAACCCTGCTCTATTCCATAGCTTTCTATGTCAATGGGTTGCAAGTATGCACCTACTTCTTTGGAAATGTCACAGAAACATGCAAGAGTTGCAGCATTTTCCTGAATTTACTTTAATTTACTACAGGGGCTTGGAACCTACCCCTTTGGAAAAAATGGTACACTCTAGAAAAGTATCCTATGGCTGTAATGAGTTGCACTTTGTTGCAAAGCTGTGCTTGTAGCAATTTCTCATTACAGGTCAAGTGGAAACTGCAAATGCCTTTTTAAAGGCACTGTTATAAAGAATAGTTGAAAAGGATGCCTAGGTTAACTGCTCATAGTTCACCCAGCTGCATTTGATGGTGGGAGGTTGAATCATGGTAGACTGTCCAGGAGATTTTTAGAAACCCTGCTCTATTCCATAGCTTTCTATGTCAATGGGTTGCAAGTATGCACCTACTTCTTTGGAAATGTCACAGAAACATGCAAGAGTTGCAGCATTTTCCTCAATTTACTTTAATTTACTTTACTACTGCAACCTTGGATACAGCACGGGAGGTGGTGATAGAGGAGCTCAAATACCAGCCGATGCAATTTCTTGTGAGCAGTTTTATTTATCATGCCCTATTTCACATTTCATTGGCATGCACCAACAAAAATGTCAACAACAACAATCTCAATAGCTCACCACATCTGCGTCATCAACACAACTTGCATTACAAACACTTTCACAATCTCATACCCCCTACAACATCATTTACCAACGCTACAGACAGTGGACTTCACCTATTCTCAAAGAAGAAGAAGAAGAAGAAGAAAACAAACAAAAATTACACACTACCATTTAGAACACACACAAAATAGGATACACAAACCTATACATCCTCAAACCCCTCAGAAATACTACCGCATATCCTCTTCTCACGTATGTATTAAACATATCACCTAGCACATATCACATAGCGCGGCTCATATGGTTCACAATATTAGCCTAATGCCTGCTCAATATATACAAGCTAGCAGCCCAATAGCACATCCACCCAGAGGACTTTTTTTTTATTCTAGCAATTCCAACCGATTCTGAAATGATTACGCCTACTGTTTTTCCATATGGGTTCTCGTTTTCAATGAATTATCTAAGCCCCATGACCACCCTTTTAAAATCTTGTTTGGAAGCATGCAACCCATTAAAAAAAAAAATCTTTTTCCACATGATTCTATTATCAAGGTGTCTTTCGATTGCTTTACTTTCAATTGAAGCAGAACTTCCTTCTAATTTATCCTCAAATGAAAATGCCCTCTGCTGGTTGATCTGTGTAATGCTATCATCTATATTATTCAAATGAAGCAGACCTTCCTTTTAATCTCTCCTCAACTGCCATCTGTTGGTTGATATGTGTATTGCTAGCAGCTCTTTATGTTTTAATGCTACTTTGCATTGCATGCAGAAAATAACCCTGGGGCGTCGCCGCAGTATGCAAATTCCTCAATGATAAAATACTGAATAGAAATGTCGTTCTTCCTATATCTCGAACCCTTCTGTCCTGCATTAACTCACTATGACATCCTGTCCTGGTATGACTTTACCCAGCATTATAGTGGGCCTGTTCTAAACATTTTCATGTTATAAACAGCAAGCAAAATGACAGGGGCTTGGAACCTACCCCTTTGGAAAAAATGGTACACTCTAGAAAAGTATCCTATGGCTGTAATGAGCTGCACTTTGTTGCAAAGCTGTGCTTGTAGCAATTTCTCATTGCAGGTCAAGTGGAAGCTGCAAATGCCTTTTTAAAGGCACTGTTATAAAGAATAGTTGAAAAGGATGCCTCGGTTAACTGCTCATAGTTCACCCAGCTGAATTTTATGGTGGGAGGTTGACTCAGGGTAGACTGTCCAGGAGATTTTTTAGAAACCCTGCTCTATTCCATAGCTTTCTATGTCAATGGGTTGCAAGTATGCACCTACTTCTTTGGAAATGTCACAGAAACATGCAAGAGTTGCAGCATTTTCCTCAATTTACTTTAATTTACTTTACTACTGCAACCTTGGATACAGCACGGGAGGTGGTGATAGAGGAGCTCAAATACCAGCCGATGCAATTTCCTGTGAGTAGTTTTATTTATCATGCCCTATTTCACATTTCATTGGCATGCACCAACAAAAATGTCAACAACAACAATCTCAATAGCTCACCACATCTGCGTCATCAACACAACTTGCATTACAAACACTTTCACAATCTCATACCCCCTACAACATCATTTACCAACGCTACAGACAGTGGACTTCACCTATTCTCAAAGAAGAAGAAGAAGAAGAAGAAAACAAACAAAAATTACACACTACCATTTAGAACACACACAAAATAGGATACACAAACCTATACATCCTCAAACCACTCAGAAATACTACCGCATATCCTCTTCTCACGTATGTATTAAACATATCACCTAGCACATATCACATAGCGCGGCTCATATGGTTCACAATATTAGCCTAATGCCTGCTCAATATATACAAGCTAGCAGCCCAATAGCACATCCACCCAGAGGACTTTTTTTTTTTTATTCTAGCAATTCCAACCGATTCTGAAATGATTACGCCTACTGTTTTTCCATATGGGTTCTCGTTTTCAATGAATTATCTAAGCCCCATGACCACCCTTTTAAAATCTTGTTTGGAAGCATGCAACCCATTAAAAAAAAAATCTTTTTCCACATGATTCTATTATCAAGGTGTCTTTCGATTGCTTTACTTTCAATTGAAGCAGAACTTCCTTCTAATTTATCCTCAAATGAAAATGCCCTCTGCTGGTTGATCTGTGTAATGCTATCATCTATATTATTCAAATGAAGCAGACCTTCCTTTTAATCTCTCCTCAACTGCCATCTGTTGGTTGATATGTGTATTGCTAGCAGCTCTTTATGTTTTAATGCTACTTTGCATTGCATGCAGAAAATAACCCTGGGGCGTCGCCGCAGTATGCAAATTCCTCAATGATAAAATACTGAATAGAAATGTCGTTCTTCCTATATCTTGAACCCTTCTGTCCTGCATTAACTCACTATGACATCCTGTCCTGGTATGACTTTACCCAGCATTATAGTGGGCCTGTTCTAAACATTTTCATGTTATAAACAGCAAGCAAAATGACAGGGGCTTGGAACCTACCCCTTTGGAAAAAATGGTACACTCTAGAAAAGTATCCTATGGCTGTAACGAGCTGCACTTTGTTGCAAAGCTGTGCTTGTAGCAATTTCTCGTTGCAGGTCAAGTGGAAGCTGCAAATGCCTTTTTAAAGGCACTGTTATAAAGAATAGTTGAAAAGGATGCCTCGGTTAACTGCTCATAGTTCACCCAGCTGAATTTTATGGTGGGAGATTGACTCAGGGTAGACTGTCCAGGAGATTTTTTTAGAAACCCTGCTCTATTCCATAGCTTTCTATGTCAATGGGTTGCAAGTATGCACCTACTTCTTTGGAAATGTCACAGAAACATGCAAGAGTTGCAGCATTTTCCTCAATTTACTTTAATTTACTTTACTACTGCAACCTTGGATACAGCACGGGAGGTGGTGATAGAGGAGCTCAAATACCAGCCGATGCAATTTCCTGTGAGCAGTTTTATTTATCATGCCCTATTTCACATTTCATTGGCATGCACCAACAAAAATGTCAACAACAACAATCTCAATAGCTCACCACATCTGCGTCATCAACACAACTTGCATTACAAACACTTTCACAATCTCATACCCCCTACAACATCATTTACCAACGCTACAGACAGTGGACTTCACCTATTCTCAAAGAAGAAGAAGAAGAAGAAGAAGAAGAAGAAAACAAACAAAAATTACACACTACCATTTAGAACACACACAAAATAGGATACACAAACCTATACATCCTCAAACCACTCAGAAATACTACTGCATATCCTCTTCTCACGTATGTATTAAACATATCACCTAGCACATATCACATAGCGCGGCTCATATGGTTCACAATATTAGCCTAATGCCTGTTCAATATCTACAAGCTAGCAGCCCAATAGCACATCCACCCAGAGGACTTTTTTTTTTTTATTCTAGCAATTCCAACCGATTCTGAAATGATTACGCCTACTGTTTTTCCATATGGGTTCTCGTTTTCAATGAATTATCTAAGCCCCATGACCACCCTTTTAAAATCTTGTTTGGAAGCATGCAACCCATTAAAAAAAAAATCTTTTTCCACATGATTCTATTATCAAGGTGTCTTTCGATTGCTTTACTTTCAATTGAAGCAGAACTTCCTTCTAATTTATCCTCAAATGAAAATGCCCTCTGCTGGTTGATCTGTGAAATGCTATCATCTATATTATTCAAATGAAGCAGACCTTCCTTTTAATCTCTCCTCAACTGCCATCTGTTGGTTGATATGTGTATTGCTATCAGCTCTATATGTTTTAATGCTACTTTGCATTGCATGCAGAAAATAACCCTGGGGCGTCGCCGCAGTATGCAAATACCTCAATGATAAAATACTGAATAGAAATATCGTTCTTCCTATATCTTGAACCCTTCTGTCCTGCATTAACTCACTATGACATCCTGTCCTTGTATGACTTTACCCAGAATTATAGTGGGCCTGTTCTAAACATTTTCATGTTATAAACAGCAAGCAAAATGACAGGGGCTTGGAACCTACCAGTTGGAAAAAAATGGTGCACTCAAGAAAAGTATTCTATGGCTGTAATGAGCTGCACTTTGTTGCAAAGCTGTACTTGTAGCAATTTCTCATTGCAAGTCAAGTGGAAACTGCAAATGCCTTTGTAAAGGCACTGTTATATAGAATAATTGAAAAGGATGCCTCGGTTAACTGCTCATAGTTCACCCAGCTGAATTTCATGGTGGGGGGTTGACTCAGGGTAGACTGTCCAGGAGATTTTTAGAAACCCTGCTCTATTCCATAGCTTTCTATGTCAATGGGTTGCAAGTATGCACCTACTTCTTTGGAAATGTCACAGAAACATGCAAGAGTTGCAGCATTTTCCTGAATTTAGTTTAATTTACTACTGCAACCTTGGATACAGCACGGGAGGTGGTGATAGAGGAGCTCAAATACCAGCCGATGTAATTTCCTGTGAGCAGTTTTATTTATCATGCCCTATTTCACATTTCATTGGCATGCACCAACAAAAATGTCAACAACAACAATCTCAATAGCTCACCACATCTGCGTCATCAACACAACTTGCATTGCAAACACTCTCACAATCTCATACCCCCTACAACATCATTTACCAACGCTACAGACAGTGGACTTCACCTATTCTCAAAGAAGAAGAAGAAGAAAAGGATGCCTCGGTTAACTGCTCATAGTTCACCCAGCTGAATTTTATGGTGGGAGGTTGACTCAGGGTAGACTGTCCAGGAGATTTTTAGAAACCCTGCTCTATTCCATAGCTTTCTATGTCAATGGGTTGCAAGTATGCACCTACTTCTTTGGAAATGTCACAGAAACATGCAAGAGTTGCAGCATTTTCCTGAATTTACTTTAATTTACTACAGGGGCTTGGAACCTACCCCTTTGGAAAAAATGGTACACTCTAGAAAAGTATCCTATGGCTGTAATGAGTTGCACTTTGTTGCAAAGCTGTGCTTGTAGCAATTTCTCATTACAGGTCAAGTGGAAACTGCAAATGCCTTTTTAAAGGCACTGTTATAAAGAATAGTTGAAAAGGATGCCTAGGTTAACTGCTCATAGTTCACCCAGCTGCATTTGATGGTGGGAGGTTGAATCATGGTAGACTGTCCAGGAGATTTTTAGAAACCCTGCTCTATTCCATAGCTTTCTATGTCAATGGGTTGCAAGTATGCACCTACTTCTTTGGAAATGTCACAGAAACATGCAAGAGTTGCAGCATTTTCCTCAATTTACTTTAATTTACTTTACTACTGCAACCTTGGATACAGCACGGGAGGTGGTGATAGAGGAGCTCAAATACCAGCCGATGCAATTTCCTGTGAGCAGTTTTATTTATCATGCCCTATTTCACATTTCATTGGCATGCACCAACAAAAATGTCAACAACAACAATCTCAATAGCTCACCACATCTGCGTCATCAACACAACTTGCATTACAAACACTTTCACAATCTCATACCCCCTACAACATCATTTACCAACGCTACAGACAGTGGACTTCACCTATTCTCAAAGAAGAAGAAGAAGAAGAAGAAAACAAACAAAAATTACACACTACCATTTAGAACACACACAAAATAGGATACACAAACCTATACATCCTCAAACCCCTCAGAAATACTACCGCATATCCTCTTCTCACGTATGTATTAAACATATCACCTAGCACATATCACATAGCGCGGCTCATATGGTTCACAATATTAGCCTAATGCCTGCTCAATATATACAAGCTAGCAGCCCAATAGCACATCCACCCAGAGGACTTTTTTTTTATTCTAGCAATTCCAACCGATTCTGAAATGATTACGCCTACTGTTTTTCCATATGGGTTCTCGTTTTCAATGAATTATCTAAGCCCCATGACCACCCTTTTAAAATCTTGTTTGGAAGCATGCAACCCATTAAAAAAAAAAATCTTTTTCCACATGATTCTATTATCAAGGTGTCTTTCGATTGCTTTACTTTCAATTGAAGCAGAACTTCCTTCTAATTTATCCTCAAATGAAAATGCCCTCTGCTGGTTGATCTGTGTAATGCTATCATCTATATTATTCAAATGAAGCAGACCTTCCTTTTAATCTCTCCTCAACTGCCATCTGTTGGTTGATATGTGTATTGCTAGCAGCTCTTTATGTTTTAATGCTACTTTGCATTGCATGCAGAAAATAACCCTGGGGCGTCGCCGCAGTATGCAAATTCCTCAATGATAAAATACTGAATAGAAATGTCGTTCTTCCTATATCTCGAACCCTTCTGTCCTGCATTAACTCACTATGACATCCTGTCCTGGTATGACTTTACCCAGCATTATAGTGGGCCTGTTCTAAACATTTTCATGTTATAAACAGCAAGCAAAATGACAGGGGCTTGGAACCTACCCCTTTGGAAAAAATGGTACACTCTAGAAAAGTATCCTATGGCTGTAATGAGCTGCACTTTGTTGCAAAGCTGTGCTTGTAGCAATTTCTCATTGCAGGTCAAGTGGAAGCTGCAAATGCCTTTTTAAAGGCACTGTTATAAAGAATAGTTGAAAAGGATGCCTCGGTTAACTGCTCATAGTTCACCCAGCTGAATTTTATGGTGGGAGGTTGACTCAGGGCAGACTGTCCAGGAGATTTTTTAGAAACCCTGCTCTATTCCATAGCTTTCTATGTCAATGGGTTGCAAGTATGCACCTACTTTGGAAATGTCACAGAAACATGCAAGAGTTGCAGCATTTTCCTCAATTTACTTTAATTTACTTTACTACTGCAACCTTGGATACAGCACGGGAGGTGGTGATAGAGGAGCTCAAATACCAGCCGATGCAATTTCCTGTGAGCAGTTTTATTTATCATGCCCTATTTCACATTTCATTGGCATGCACCAACAAAAATGTCAACAACAACAATCTCAATAGCTCACCACATCTGCGTCATCAACACAACTTGCATTACAAACACTTTCACAATCTCATACCCCCTACAACATCATTTACCAACGCTACAGACAGTGGACTTCACCTATTCTCAAAGAAGAAGAAGAAGAAGAAGAAAACAAACAAAAATTACACACTACCATTTAGAACACACACAAAATAGGATACACAAACCTATACATCCTCAAACCACTCAGAAATACTACCGCATATCCTCTTCTCACGTATGTATTAAACATATCACCTAGCACATATCACATAGCGCGGCTCATATGGTTCACAATATTAGCCTAATGCCTGCTCAATATATACAAGCTAGCAGCCCAATAGCACATCCACCCAGAGGACTTTTTTTTTTTTATTCTAGCAATTCCAACCGATTCTGAAATGATTACGCCTACTGTTTTTCCATATGGGTTCTCGTTTTCAATGAATTATCTAAGCCCCATGACCACCCTTTTAAAATCTTGTTTGGAAGCATGCAACCCATTAAAAAAAAAAAAAATCTTTTTCCACATGATTCTATTATCAAGGTGTCTTTCGATTGCTTTACTTTCAATTGAAGCAGAACTTCCTTCTAATTTATCCTCAAATGAAAATGCCCTCTGCTGGTTGATCTGTGTAATGCTATCATCTATATTATTCAAATGAAGCAGACCTTCCTTTTAATCTCTCCTCAACTGCCATCTGTTGGTTGATATGTGTATTGCTAGCAGCTCTTTATGTTTTAATGCTACTTTGCATTGCATGCAGAAAATAACCCTGGGGCGTCGCCGCAGTATGCAAATTCCTCAATGATAAAATACTGAATAGAAATGTCGTTCTTCCTATATCTTGAACCCTTCTGTCCTGCATTAACTCACTATGACATCCTGTCCTGGTATGACTTTACCCAGCATTATAGTGGGCCTGTTCTAAACATTTTCATGTTATAAACAGCAAGCAAAATGACAGGGGCTTGGAACCTACCCCTTTGGAAAAAATGGTACACTCTAGAAAAGTATCCTATGGCTGTAATGAGCTGCACTTTGTTGCAAAGCTGTGCTTGTAGCAATTTCTCATTGCAGGTCAAGTGGAAGCTGCAAATGCTTTTTTAAAGGCACTGTTATAAAGAATAGTTGAAAAGGATGCCTCGGTTAACTGCTCATAGTTCACCCAGCTGAATTTTATGGTGGGAGATTGACTCAGGGTAGACTGTCCAGGAGATATGTTTAGAAACCCTGCTCTATTCCATAGCTTTCTATGTCAATGGGTTGCAAGTATGCACCTACTTCTTTGGAAATGTCACAGAAACATGCAAGAGTTGCAGCATTTTCCTCAATTTACTTTAATTTACTTTACTACTGCAACCTTGGATACAGCACGGGAGGTGGTGATAGAGGAGCTCAAATACCAGCCGATGTAATTTCCTGTGAGCAGTTTTATTTATCATGCCCTATTTCACATTTCATTGGCATGCACCAACAAAAATGTCAACAACAACAATCTCAATAGCTCACCACATCTGCGTCATCAACACAACTTGCATTGCAAACACTCTCACAATCTCATACCCCCTACAACATCATTTACCAACGCTACAGACAGTGGACTTCACCTATTCTCAAAGAAGAAGAAGAAGAAAAGGATGCCTCGGTTAACTGCTCATAGTTCACCCAGCTGAATTTTATGGTGGGAGGTGTACTCAGGGTAGACTGTCCAGGAGATTTTTAGAAACCCTGCTCTATTCCATAGCTTTCTATGTCAATGGGTTGCAAGTATGCACCTACTTCTTTGGAAATGTCACAGAAACATGCAAGAGTTGCAGCATTTTCCTGAATTTACTTTAATTTACTACAGGGGCTTGGAACCTACCCCTTTGGAAAAAATGGTACACTCTAGAAAAGTATCCTATGGCTGTAATGAGTTGCACTTTGTTGCAAAGCTGTGCTTGTAGCAATTTCTCATTACAGGTCAAGTGGAAACTGCAAATGCCTTTTTAAAGGCACTGTTATAAAGAATAGTTGAAAAGGATGCCTAGGTTAACTGCTCATAGTTCACCCAGCTGCATTTGATGGTGGGAGGTTGAATCATGGTAGACTGTCCAGGAGATTTTTAGAAACCCTGCTCTATTCCATAGCTTTCTATGTCAATGGGTTGCAAGTATGCACCTACTTCTTTGGAAATGTCACAGAAACATGCAAGAGTTGCAGCATTTTCCTCAATTTACTTTAATTTACTTTACTACTGCAACCTTGGATACAGCACGGGAGGTGGTGATAGAGGAGCTCAAATACCAGCCGATGCAATTTCCTGTGAGCAGTTTTATTTATCATGCCCTATTTCACATTTCATTGGCATGCACCAACAAAAATGTCAACAACAACAATCTCAATAGCTCACCACATCTGCGTCATCAACACAACTTGCATTACAAACACTTTCACAATCTCATACCCCCTACAACATCATTTACCAACGCTACAGACAGTGGACTTCACCTATTCTCAAAGAAGAAGAAGAAGAAGAAGAAAACAAACAAAAATTACACACTACCATTTAGAACACACACAAAATAGGATACACAAACCTATACATCCTCAAACCCCTCAGAAATACTACCGCATATCCTCTTCTCACGTATGTATTAAACATATCACCTAGCACATATCACATAGCGCGGCTCATATGGTTCACAATATTAGCCTAATGCCTGCTCAATATATACAAGCTAGCAGCCCAATAGCACATCCACCCAGAGGACTTTTTTTTTATTCTAGCAATTCCAACCGATTCTGAAATGATTACGCCTACTGTTTTTCCATATGGGTTCTCGTTTTCAATGAATTATCTAAGCCCCATGACCACCCTTTTAAAATCTTGTTTGGAAGCATGCAACCCATTAAAAAAAAAAATCTTTTTCCACATGATTCTATTATCAAGGTGTCTTTCGATTGCTTTACTTTCAATTGAAGCAGAACTTCCTTCTAATTTATCCTCAAATGAAAATGCCCTCTGCTGGTTGATCTGTGTAATGCTATCATCTATATTATTCAAATGAAGCAGACCTTCCTTTTAATCTCTCCTCAACTGCCATCTGTTGGTTGATATGTGTATTGCTAGCAGCTCTTTATGTTTTAATGCTACTTTGCATTGCATGCAGAAAATAACCCTGGGGCGTCGCCGCAGTATGCAAATTCCTCAATGATAAAATACTGAATAGAAATGTCGTTCTTCCTATATCTCGAACCCTTCTGTCCTGCATTAACTCACTATGACATCCTGTCCTGGTATGACTTTACCCAGCATTATAGTGGGCCTGTTCTAAACATTTTCATGTTATAAACAGCAAGCAAAATGACAGGGGCTTGGAACCTACCCCTTTGGAAAAAATGGTACACTCTAGAAAAGTATCCTATGGCTGTAATGAGCTGCGCTTTGTTGCAAAGCTGTGCTTGTAGCAATTTCACATTGCAGGTCAAGTGGAAGCTGCAAATGCCTTTTTAAAGGCACTGTTATAAAGAATAGTTGAAAAGGATGCCTCGGTTAACTGCTCATAGTTCACCCAGCTGAATTTTATGGTGGGAGGTTGACTCAGGGCAGACTGTCCAGGAGATTTTTTAGAAACCCTGCTCTATTCCATAGCTTTCTATGTCAATGGGTTGCAAGTATGCACCTACTTCTTTGGAAATGTCACAGAAACATGCAAGAGTTGCAGCATTTTCCTCAATTTACTTTAATTTACTTTACTACTGCAACCTTGGATACAGCACGGGAGGTGGTGATAGAGGAGCTCAAATACCAGCCGATGCAATTTCCTGTGAGCAGTTTTATTTATCATGCCCTATTTCACATTTCATTGGCATGCACCAACAAAAATGTCAACAACAACAATCTCAATAGCTCACCACATCTGCGTCATCAACACAACTTGCATTACAAACACTTTCACAATCTCATACCCCCTACAACATCATTTACCAACGCTACAGACAGTGGACTTCACCTATTCTCAAAGAAGAAGAAGAAGAAGAAGAAAACAAACAAAAATTACACACTACCATTTAGAACACACACAAAATAGGATACACAAACCTATACATCCTCAAACCACTCAGAAATACTACCGCATATCCTCTTCTCACGTATGTATTAAACATATCACCTAGCACATATCACATAGCGCGGCTCATATGGTTCACAATATTAGCCTAATGCCTGCTCAATATATACAAGCTAGCAGCCCAATAGCACATCCACCCAGAGGACTTTTTTTTTTTTATTCTAGCAATTCCAACCGATTCTGAAATGATTACGCCTACTGTTTTTCCATATGGGTTCTCGTTTTCAATGAATTATCTAAGCCCCATGACCACCCTTTTAAAATCTTGTTTGGAAGCATGCAACCCATTAAAAAAAAAATCTTTTTCCACATGATTCTATTATCAAGGTGTCTTTCGATTGCTTTACTTTCAATTGAAGCAGAACTTCCTTCTAATTTATCCTCAAATGAAAATGCCCTCTGCTGGTTGATCTGTGTAATGCTATCATCTATATTATTCAAATGAAGCAGACCTTCCTTTTAATCTCTCCTCAACTGCCATCTGTTGGTTGATATGTGTATTGCTAGCAGCTCTTTATGTTTTAATGCTACTTTGCATTGCATGCAGAAAATAACCCTGGGGCGTCGCCGCAGTATGCAAATTCCTCAATGATAAAATACTGAATAGAAATGTCGTTCTTCCTATATCTTGAACCCTTCTGTCCTGCATTAACTCACTATGACATCCTGTCCTGGTATGACTTTACCCAGCATTATAGTGGGCCTGTTCTAAACATTTTCATGTTATAAACAGCAAGCAAAATGACAGGGGCTTGGAACCTACCCCTTTGGAAAAAATGGTACACTCTAGAAAAGTATCCTATGGCTGTAATGAGCTGCACTTTGTTGCAAAGCTGTGCTTGTAGCAATTTCTCATTGCAGGTCAAGTGGAAGCTGCAAATGCTTTTTTAAAGGCACTGTTATAAAGAATAGTTGAAAAGGATGCCTCGGTTAACTGCTCATAGTTCACCCAGCTGAATTTTATGGTGGGAGATTGACTCAGGGTAGACTGTCCAGGAGATATGTTTAGAAACCCTGCTCTATTCCATAGCTTTCTATGTCAATGGGTTGCAAGTATGCACCTACTTCTTTGGAAATGTCACAGAAACATGCAAGAGTTGCAGCATTTTCCTCAATTTACTTTAATTTACTTTACTACTGCAACCTTGGATACAGCACGGGAGGTGGTGATAGAGGAGCTCAAATACCAGCCGATGCAATTTCCTGTGAGCAGTTTTATTTATCATGCCCTATTTCACATTTCATTGGCATGCACCAACAAAAATGTCAACAACAACAATCTCAATAGCTCACCACATCTGCGTCATCAACACAACTTGCATTACAAACACTTTCACAATCTCATACCCCCTACAACATCATTTACCAACGCTACAGACAGTGGACTTCACCTATTCTCAAAGAAGAAGAAGAAGAAGAAGAAGAAGAAGAAGAAAACAAACAAAAATTACACACTACCATTTAGAACACACACAAAATAGGATACACAAACCTATACATCCTCAAACCACTCAGAAATACTACTGCATATCCTCTTCTCACGTATGTATTAAACATATCACCTAGCACATATCACATAGCGCGGCTCATATGGTTCACAATATTAGCCTAATGCCTGCTCAATATCTACAAGCTAGCAGCCCAATAGCACATCCACCCAGAGGACTTTTTTTTTTTATTCTAGCAATTCCAACCGATTCTGAAATGATTACGCCTACTGTTTTTCCATATGGGTTCTCGTTTTCAATGAATTATCTAAGCCCCATGACCACCCTTTTAAAATCTTGTTTGGAAGCATGCAACCCATTAAAAAAAAAATCTTTTTCCACATGATTCTATTATCAAGGTGTCTTTCGATTGCTTTACTTTCAATTGAAGCAGAACTTCCTTCTAATTTATCCTCAAATGAAAATGCCCTCTGCTGGTTGATCTGTGTAATGCTATCATCTATATTATTCAAATGAAGCAGACCTTCCTTTTAATCTCTCCTCAACTGCCATCTGTTGGTTGATATGTGTATTGCTAGCAGCTCTTTATGTTTTAATGCTACTTTGCATTGCATGCAGAAAATAACCCTGGAGCGTCGCCGCAGTATGCAAATTCCTCAATGATAAAATACTGAATAGAAATGTCGTTCTTCCTATATCTTGAACCCTTCGGTCCTGCATTAACTCACTATGACATCCTGTCCTGGTATGACTTTACCCAGCATTATAGTGGGACTGTTCTAAACATTTTCATGTTATAAACAGCAAGCAAAATGACAGGGGCTTGGAACCTACCCCTTTGGAAAAAATGGTACACTCTAGAAAAGTATTCTATGGCTGTAATGAGCTGCACTTTGTTGCAAAGCTGTGCTTGTAGTAATTTCTCATTGCAGGTCAAGTGGAAGCTGCAAATGCCTTTTTAAAGACACTGTTATAAAGAATAGTTGAAAAGGATGCCTCGGTTAACTGCTCATAGTTCACCCAGCTGAATTTTATGGTGGGAGGTTGACTCAGGGTAGACTGTCCAGGAGATATGTTTAGAAACCCTGCTCTATTCCATAGCTTTCTATGTCAATGGGTTGCAAGTATGCACCTACTTCTTTGGAAATGTCACAGAAACATGCAAGAGTTGCAGCATTTTCCTCAATTTACTTTAATTTACTTTACTACTGCAACCTTGGATACAGCACGGGAGGTGGTGATAGAGGAGCTCAAATACCAGCCGATGCAATTTCCTGTGAGCAGTTTTATTTATCATGCCCTATTTCACATTTCATTGGCATGCACCAACAAAAATGTCAACAACAACAATCTCAATAGCTCACCACATCTGCGTCATCAACACAACTTGCATTACAAACACTTTCACAATCTCATATCCCCTACAACATCATTTACCAACGCTACAGACAGTGGACTTCACCTATTCTCAAAGAAGAAGAAGAAGAAGAAGAAGAAAACAAACAAAAATTACACACTACCATTTAGAACACACACAAAATAGGATACACAAACCTATACATCCTCAAACCACTCAGAAATACTACCGCATATCCTCTTCTCACGTATGTATTAAACATATCACCTAGCACATATCACATAGCGCGGCTCATATGGTTCACAATATTAGCCTAATGCCTGCTCAATATATACAAGCTAGCAGCCCAATAGCACATCCACCCAGAGGACTTTTTTTTTATTCTAGCAATTCCAACCGATTCTGAAATGATTACGCCTACTGTTTTTCCATATGGGTTCTCGTTTTCAATGAATTATCTAAGCCCCATGACCACCCTTTTAAAATCTTGTTTGGAAGCATGCAACCCATTAAAAAAAAAATCTTTTTCCACATGATTCTATTATCAAGGTGTCTTTCGATTGCTTTACTTTCAATTGAAGCAGAACTTCCTTCTAATTTATCCTCAAATGAAAATGCCCTCTGCTGGTTGATCTGTGTAATGCTATCATCTATATTATTCAAATGAAGCAGACCTTCCTTTTAATCTCTCCTCAACTGCCATCTGTTGGTTGATATGTGTATTGCTAGCAGCTCTTTATGTTTTAATGCTACTTTGCATTGCATGCAGAAAATAACCCTGGGGCGTCGCCGCAGTATGCAAATTCCTCAATGATAAAATACTGAATAGAAATGTCGTTCTTCCTATATCTTGAACCCTTCTGTCCTGCATTAACTCACTATGACATCCTGTCCTGGTATGACTTTACCCAGCATTATAGTGGGCCTGTTCTAAACATTTTCATGTTATAAACAGCAAGCAAAATGACAGGGGCTTGGAACCTACCCCTTTGGAAAAAATGGTACACTCTAGAAAAGTATCCTATGGCTGTAACGAGCTGCACTTTGTTGCAAAGCTGTGCTTGTAGCAATTTCTCGTTGCAGGTCAAGTGGAAGCTGCAAATGCCTTTTTAAAGGCACTGTTATAAAGAATAGTTGAAAAGGATGCCTCGGTTAACTGCTCATAGTTCACCCAGCTGAATTTTATGGTGGGAGGTTGACTCGGGGTAGACTGTCCAGGAGATTTTTTTAGAAACCCTGCTCTATTCCATAGCTTTCTATGTCAATGGGTTGCAAGTATGCACCTACTTCTTTGGAAATGTCACAGAAACATGCAAGAGTTGCAGCATTTTCCTCAATTTACTTTAATTTACTTTACTACTGCAACCTTGGATACAGCACGGGAGGTGGTGATAGAGGAGCTCAAATACCAGCCGATGCAATTTCCTGTGAGCAGTTTTATTTATCATGCCCTATTTCACATTTCATTGGCATGCACCAACAAAAATGTCAACAACAACAATCTCAATAGCTCACCACATCTGCGTCATCAATACAACTTGCATTACAAACACTTTCACAATCTCATACCCCCTACAACATCATTTACCAACGCTACAGACAGTGGACTTCACCTATTCTCAAAGAAGAAGAAGAAGAAGAAGAAGAAGAAGAAGAAGAAAACAAACAAAAATTACACACTACCATTTAGAACACACACAAAATAGGATACACAAACCTATACATCCTCAAACCACTCAGAAATACTACTGCATATCCTCTTCTCACGTATGTATTAAACATATCACCTAGCACATATCACATAGCGCGGCTCATATGGTTCACAATATTAGCCTAATGCCTGCTCAATATCTACAAGCTAGCAGCCCAATAGCACATCCACCCAGAGGACTTTTTTTTTTTATTCTAGCAATTCCAACCGATTCTGAAATGATTACGCCTACTGTTTTTCCATATGGGTTCTCGTTTTCAATGAATTATCTAAGCCCCATGACCACCCTTTTAAAATCTTGTTTGGAAGCATGCAACCCATTAAAAAAAAAATCTTTTTCCACATGATTCTATTATCAAGGTGTCTTTCGATTGCTTTACTTTCAATTGAAGCAGAACTTCCTTCTAATTTATCCTCAAATGAAAATGCCCTCTGCTGGTTGATCTGTGTAATGCTATCATCTATATTATTCAAATGAAGCAGACCTTCCTTTTAATCTCTCCTCAACTGCCATCTGTTGGTTGATATGTGTATTGCTAGCAGCTCTATATGTTTTAATGCTACTTTGCATTGCATGCAGAAAATAACCCTGGGGCGTCGCCGCAGTATGCAAATTCCTCAATGATAAAATACTGAATAGAAATGTCGTTCTTCCTATATCTTGAACCCTTCTGTCCTGCATTAACTCACTATGACATCCTGTCCTTGTATGACTTTACCCAGAATTATAGTGGGCCTGTTCTAAACATTTTCATGTTATAAACAGCAAGCAAAATGACAGGGGCTTGGAACCTACCAGTTGGAAAAAAATGGTACACTCAAGAAAAGTATTCTATGGCTGTAATGAGCTGCACTTTGTTGCAAAGCTGTGCTTGTAGCAATTTCTCATTGCAGGTCAAGTGGAAACTGCAAATGCCTTTGTAAAGGCACTGTTATATAGAATAGTTGAAAAGGATGCCTCGGTTAACTGCTCATAGTTCACCCAGCTGAATTTCATGGTGGGGGGTTGACTCAGGGTAGACTGTCCAGGAGATTTTTAGAAACCCTGCTCTATTCCATAGCTTTCTATGTCAATGGGTTGCAAGTATGCACCTACTTCTTTGGAAATGTCACAGAAACATGCAAGAGTTGCAGCATTTTCCTGAATTTAGTTTAATTTACTACTGCAACCTTGGATACAGCACGGGAGGTGGTGATAGAGGAGCTCAAATACCAGCCGATGTAATTTCCTGTGAGCAGTTTTATTTATCATGCCCTATTTCACATTTCATTGGCATGCACCAACAAAAATGTCAACAACAACAATCTCAATAGCTCACCACATCTGCGTCATCAACACAACTTACATTGCAAACACTCTCACAATCTCATACCCCCTACAACATCATTTACCAACGCTACAGACAGTGGACTTCACCTATTCTCAAAGAAGAAGAAGAAGAAAAGGATGCCTCGGTTAACTGCTCATAGTTCACCCAGCGGAATTTTATGGTGGGAGGTTGACTCAGGGTAGACTGTCCAGGAGATTTTTAGAAACCCTGCTCTATTCCATAGCTTTCTATGTCAATGGGTTGCAAGTATGCACCTACTTCTTTGGAAATGTCACAGAAACATGCAAGAGTTGCAGCATTTTCCTGAATTTACTTTAATTTACTACAGGGGCTTGGAACCTACCTCTTTGGAAAAAATGGTACACTCTAGAAAAGTATCCTATGGCTGTAATGAGTTGCACTTTGTTGCAAAGCTGTGCTTGTAGCAATTTCTCATTACAGGTCAAGTGGAAACTGCAAATGCCTTTTTAAAGGCACTGTTATAAAGAATAGTTGAAAAGGATGCCTAGGTTAACTGCTCATAGTTCACCCAGCTGCATTTGATGGTGGGAGGTTGAATCATGGTAGACTGTCCAGGAGATTTTTAGAAACCCTGCTCTATTCCATAGCTTTCTATGTCAATGGGTTGCAAGTATGCACCTACTTCTTTGGAAATGTCACAGAAACATGCAAGAGTTGCAGCATTTTCCTGAATTTACTTTAATTTACTTTACTACTGCAACCTTGGATACAGCACGGGAGGTGGTGATAGAGGAGCTCAAATACCAGCCGATGCAATTTCCTGTGAGCAGTTTTATTTATCATGCCCTATTTCACATTTCATTGGCATGCACCAACAAAAATGTCAACAACAACAATCTCAATAGCTCACCACATCTGCGTCATCAACACAACTTGCATTACAAACACTTTCACAATCTAATACCCCCTACAACATAATTTACCAACGCTACAGACAGTGGACTTCACCTATTCTCAAAGAAGAAGAAGAAGAAGAAGAAGAAGAAGAAAACAAACAAAAATTACACACTACCATTTAGAACACACACAAAATAGGATACACAAACCTATACATCCTCAAACCACTCAGAAATACTACCGCATATCCTCTTCTCACGTATGTATTAAACATATCACCTAGCACATATCACATAGCGCGGCTCATATGGTTCACAATATTAGCCTAATGCCTGCTCAATATCTACAAGCTAGCAGCCCAATAGCACATCCACCCAGAGGACTTTTTTTTTATTCTAGCAATTCCAACCGGTTCTGAAATGATTACGCCTACTGTTTTTCCATATGGGTTCTCGTTTTCAATGAATTATCTAAGCCCCATGACCACCCTTTTAAAATCTTGTTTGGAAGCATGCAACCCATTAAAAAAAAAATCTTTTTCCACATGATTCTATTATCAAGGTGTCTTTCGATTGCTTTACTTTCAATTGAAGCAGAACTTCCTTCTAATTTATCCTCAAATGAAAATGGCCTCTGCTGGTTGATCTGTGTAATGCTATCATCTATATTATTCAAATGAAGCAGACCTTCCTTTTAATCTCTCCTCAACTGCCATCTGTTGGTTGATATGTGTATTGCTAGCAGCTCTTTATGTTTTAATGCTACTTTGCATTGCATGCAGAAAATAACCCTGGGGCGTCGCCGCAGTATGCAAATTCCTCAATGATAAAATACTGAATAGAAATGTCGTTCTTCCTATATCTTGAACCCTTCTGTCCTGCATTAACTCACTATGACATCCTGTCCTGGTATGACTTTACCCAGCATTATAGTGGGCCTGTTCTAAACATTTTCATGTTATAAACAGCAAGCAAAATGACAGGGGCTTGGAACCTACCCCTTTGGAAAAAATGGTACACTCTAGAAAAGTATCCTATGGCTGTAATGAGCTGCACTTTGTTGCAAAGCTGTGCTTGTTGCAATTTCTCATTGCAGGTCAAGTGGATGCTGCAAATGCCTTTTTAAAGGCACTGTTATAAAGAATAGTTGAAAAGGATGCCTCGGTTAACTGCTCATAGTTCACCCAGCTGAATTTTATGGTGGGAGGTTGATTCAGGGTAGACTGTCCAGGAGATTTTTTAGAAACCCTGCTCTATTCCATAGCTTTCTATGTCAATGGGTTGCAAGTATGCACCTACTTCTTTGGAAATGTCACAGAAACATGCAAGAGTTGCAGCATTTTCCTCAATTTACTTTACTACTGCAAACTTGGATACAGCACGGGAGGTGGTGATAGAGGAGCTCAAATACCAGCCGATGGAATTTCCTGTGAGCAGTTTTATTTATCATGCCCTATTTCACATTTCATTGGCATTCACCAACAAAAATGTCAACAACAACAATCTCAATAGCTCACCACATCTGCGTCATCAACACAACTTGCATTACAAACACTTTTACAATCTCATACCCCCTACAACATCATTTACCAACGCTACAGACAGTGGACTTCACCTATTCTCAAAGAAGAAGAAGAAGAAGAAGAAGAAAACAAACAAAAATTACACACTACCATTTAGAACACACACAAAATAGGATACACAAACCTATACATCCTCAAACCACTCAGAAATACTACCGCATATCCTCTTCTCACGTATGTATTAAACATATCACCTAGCACATATCACATAGCGCGGCTCATATGGTTCACAATATTAGCCTAATGCCTGCTCAATATATACAAGCTAGCAGCCCAATAGCACATCCACCCAGAGGACTTTTTTTTTATTCTAGCAATTCCAACCGATTCTGAAATGATTACGCCTACTGTTTTTCCATATGGGTTCTCGTTTTCAATGAATTATCTAAGCCCCATGACCACCCTTTTAAAATCTTGTTTGGAAGCATGCAACCCATTAAAAAAAAAATATTTTTCCATATGATTCTATTATCAAGGTGTCTTTCGATTGCTTTACTTTCAATTGAAGCAGAACTTCCTTCTAATTTATCCTCAAATGAAAATGCCCTCTGCTGGTTGATCTGTGTAATGCTATCATCTATATTATTCAAATGAAGCAGACCTTCCTTTTAATCTCTCCTCAACTGCCATCTGTTGGTTGATATGTGTATTGCTAGCAGCTCTTTATGTTTTAATGCTACTTTGCATTGCATGCAGAAAATAACCCTGGGGCGTCGCCGCAGTATGCAAATTCCTCAATGATAAAATACTGAATAGAAATGTCGTTCTTCCTATATCTTGAACCCTTCGGTCCTGCATTAACTCACTATGACATCCTGTCCTGGTATGACTTTACCCAGCATTATAGTGGGCCTGTTCTAAACATTTTCATGTTATAAACAGCAAGCAAAATGGCAGGGGCTTGGAACCTACCCCTTTGGAAAAAATGGTACACTCTAGAAAAGTATCCTATGGCTGTAATGAGCTGCACTTTGTTGCAAACCTGTGCTTGTAGCAATTTCTCATTGCAGGTCAAGTAGAAGCTGCAAATGCCTTTTTAAAGACACTGTTATAAAGAATAGTTGAAAAGGATGCCTCGGTTAACTGCTCATAGTTCACCCAGCTGAATTTTATGGTGGGAGGTTGACTCAGGGTAGACTGTCCAGGAGATTTTTTAGAAACCCTGCTCTATTCCATAGCTTTCTATGTCAATGGGTTGCAAGTATGCACCTACTTCTTTGGAAATGTCACAGAAACATGCAAGAGTTGCAGCATTTTCCTCAATTTACTTTAATTTACTTTACTACTGCAACCTTGGATACAGCACGGGAGGTGGTGATAGAGGAGCTCAAATACCAGCCGATGCAATTTCCTGTGAGCAGTTTTATTTATCATGCCCTATTTCACATTTCATTGGCATGCACCAACAAAAATGTCAACAACAACAATCTCAATAGCTCACCACATCTGCGTCATCAACACAACTTGCATTACAAACACTTTCACAATCTCATACCCCCTACAACATCATTTACCAACGCTACAGACAGTGGACTTCACCTATTCTCAAAGAAGAAGAAGAAGAAGAAGAAGAAGAAGAAGAAAACAAACAAAAATTACACACTACCATTTAGAACACACACAAAATAGGATACACAAACCTATACATCCTCAAACCACTCAGAAATACTACTGCATATCCTCTTCTCACGTATGTATTAAACATATCACCTAGCACATATCACATAGCGCGGCTCATATGGTTCACAATATTAGCCTAATGCCTGTTCAATATCTACAAGCTAGCAGCCCAATAGCACATCCACCCAGAGGACTTTTTTTTTTTTATTCTAGCAATTCCAACCGATTCTGAAATGATTACGCCTACTGTTTTTCCATATGGGTTCTCGTTTTCAATGAATTATCTAAGCCCCATGACCACCCTTTTAAAATCTTGTTTGGAAGCATGCAACCCATTAAAAAAAAAATCTTTTTCCACATGATTCTATTATCAAGGTGTCTTTCTTTTGCTTTACTTTCAATTGAAGCAGAACTTCCTTCTAATTTATCCTCAAATGAAAATGCCCTCTGCTGGTTGATCTGTGTAATGCTATCATCTATATTATTCAAATGAAGCAGACCTTCCTTTTAATCTCTCCTCAACTGCCATCTGTTGGTTGATATGTGTATTGCTAGCAGCTCTTTATGTTTTAATGCTACTTTGCATTGCATGCAGAAAATAACCCTGGAGCGTCGCCGCAGTATGCAAATTCCTCAATGATAAAATACTGAATAGAAATGTCGTTCTTCCTATATCTTGAACCCTTCGGTCCTGCATTAACTCACTATGACATCCTGTCCTGGTATGACTTTACCCAGCATTATAGTGGGCCTGTTCTAAACATTTTCATGTTATAAACAGCAAGCAAAATGACAGGGGCTTGGAACCTACCCCTTTGGAAAAAATGGTACACTCTAGAAAAGTATCCTATGGCTGTAATGAGCTGCACTTTGTTGCAAAGCTGTGCTTGTAGCAATTTCTCATTGCAGGTCAAATGGAAGCTGCAAATGCCTTTTTAAAGACACTGTTATAAAGAATAGTTGAAAAGGATGCCTCGGTTAACTGCTCATAGTTCACCCAGCTGAATTTTATGGTGGGAGGTTGATTCAGGGTAGACTGTCCAGGAGATATGTTTAGAAACCCTGCTCTATTCCATAGCTTTCTATGTCAATGGGTTGCAAGTATGCACCTACTTCTTTGGAAATGTCACAGAAACATGCAAGAGTTGCAGCATTTTCCTCAATTTACTTTAATTTACTTTACTACTGCAACCTTGGATACAGCACGGGAGGTGGTGATAGAGGAGCTCAAATACCAGCCGATGCAATTTCCTGTGAGCAGTTTTATTTATCATGCCCTATTTCACATTTCATTGGCATGCACCAACAAAAATGTCAACAACAACAATCTCAATAGCTCACCACATCTGCGTCATCAACACAACTTGCATTACAAACACTTTCACAATCTCATACCCCCTACAACATCATTTACCAACGCTACAGACAGTGGACTTCACCTATTCTCAAAGAAGAAGAAGAAGAAGAAGAAAACAAACAAAAATTACACACTACCATTTAGAACACACACAAAATAGGATACACAAACCTATACATCCTCAAACCACTCAGAAATACTACCGCATATCCTCTTCTCACGTATGTATTAAACATATCACCTAGCACATATCACATAGCGCGGCTCATATGGTTCACAATATTAGCCTAATGCCTACTCAATATATACAAGCTAGCAGCCCAATAGCACATCCAACCAGAGGACTTTTTTTTTATTCTAGCAATTCCAACCGATTCTGAAATGATTACGCCTATTGTTTTTCCATATGGGTTCTCGTTTTCAATGAATTATCTAAGCCCCATGACCACCCTTTTAAAATCTTGTTTGGAAGCATGCAACCCATTAAAAAAAAAAATCTTTTTCCACATGATTCTATTATCAAGGTGTCTTTCGATTGCTTTACTTTCAATTGAAGCAGAACTTCCTTCTAATTTATCCTCAAATGAAAATGCCCTCTGCTGGTTGATCTGTGTAATGCTATCATCTATATTATTCAAATGAAGCAGACCTTCCTTTTAATCTCTCCTCAACTGCCATCTGTTGGTTGATATGTGTATTGCTAGCAGCTCTTTATGTTTTAATGCTACTTTGCATTGCATGCAGAAAATAACCCTGGGGCGTCGCCGCAGTATGCAAATTCCTCAATGATAAAATACTGAATAGAAATGTCGTTCTTCCTATATCTTGAACCCTTCTGTCCTGCATTAACTCACTATGACATCCTGTCCTGGTATGACTTTACCCAGCATTATAGTGGGCCTGTTCTAAACATTTTCATGTTATAAACAGCAAGCAAAATGACAGGGGCTTGGAACCTACCCCTTTGGAAAAAATGGTACACTCTAGAAAAGTATCCTATGGCTGTAACGAGCTGCACTTTGTTGCAAAGCTGTGCTTGTAGCAATTTCTCGTTGCAGGTCAAGTGGAAGCTGCAAATGCCTTTTTAAAGGCACTGTTATAAAGAATAGTTGAAAAGGATGCCTCGGTTAACTGCTCATAGTTCACCCAGCTGAATTTTATGGTGGGAGATTGACTCAGGGTAGACTGTCCAGGAGATTTTTTAGAAACCCTGCTCTATTCCATAGCTTTCTATGTCAATGGGTTGCAAGTATGCATCTACTTCTTTGGAAATGTCACAGAAACATGCAAGAGTTGCAGCATTTTCCTCAATTTACTTTAATTTACTTTACTACTGCAACCTTGGATACAGCACGGGAGGTGGTGATAGAGGAGCTCAAATACCAGCCGATGCAATTTCCTGTGAGCAGTTTTATTTATCATGCCCTATTTCACATTTCATTGGCATGCACCAACAAAAATGTCAACAACAACCATCTCAATAGCTCACCACATCTGCGTCATCAACACAACTTGCATTACAAACACTTTCACAATCTCATACCCCCTACAACATCATTTACCAACGCTACAGACAGTGGACTTCACCTATTCTCAAAGAAGAAGAAGAAAACAAACAGAAATTACACACTACCATTTAGAACACACACAAAATAGGATACACAAACCTATACATCCTCAAACCACTCAGAAATACTACCGCATATCCTCTTCTCACGTATGTATTAAACATATCACCTAGCACATATCACATAGCGCGGCTCATATGGTTCACAATATTAGCCTAATGCCTGCTCAATATCTACAAGCTAGCAGCCCAATAGCACATCCACCCAGAGGACTTTTTTTTATTCTAGCAATTCCAACCAATTCTGAAATGATTACGCCTACTGTTTTTCCATATGGGTTCTCGTTTTCAATTAATTATCTAAGCCCCATGACCACCCTTTTAAAATCTTGTTTGGAAGCATGCAACCCATTAAAAAAATAATCTTTTTCCACATGATTCTATTATCAAGGTGTCTTTCGATTGCTTTACTTTCAATTGAAGCAGAACTTCCTTCTAATTTATCCTCAAATGAAAATGCCCTCTGCTGGTTGATCTGTGTAATGCTATCATCTATATTATTCAAATGAAGCAGACCTTCCTTTTAATCTCTCCTCAACTGCCATCTGTTGGTTGATATGTGTATTGCTAGCAGCTCTTTATGTTTTAATGCTACTTTGCATTGCATGCAGAAAATAACCCTGGGGCGTCGCCGCAGTATGCAAATTCCTCAATGATAAAATACTGAATAGAAATGTTGTTCTTCCTATATCTTGAACCCTTCTGTCCTGCATTAACTCACTATGACATCCTGTCCTGGTATGACTTTACCCAGCATTATAGTGGGCCTGTTCTAAACATTTTCATTTTATAAACAGCAAGCAAAATGACAGGGGCTTGGAACCTACCCCTTTGGAAAAAATGGTACACTCTAGAAAAGTATCCTATGGCTGTAATGAGCTGCACTTTGTTGCAAAGCTGTGCTTGTAGCAATTTCTCATTACAGGTCAAGTGGAAGCTGCAAATGCCAATTTAAAGGCACTGTTATAAAGAATAATTGAAAAGGATGCTTAGGTTAACTGCTCAAAGTTCACCCAACTGCATTTGATGGTGGGAGGTTTAATCATGGTAGACTGTCCAGGAGATTTTTAGAAACCCTGCTCTATTTCATAGCTTTCTATGTCAATGGGTTGCAAGTATGCACCTACTTCTTTGGAATTGTCACAGACACATGCAAGAGTTGCAGCATTTTCCTGAATTTACTTTAATTTACTTTACTACTGCAACCTTGGATACAGCACGGGAGGTGGTGATAGAGGAGCTCAAATACCAGCCAATGCAATTTCCTTTGAGCAGTTTTATGTATCATGCCCTATTTCACATTTCATTGGCATGCACCAACAAAAATGTCAACAACAACAATCTCAATAGCTCACCACATCTGCGTCATCAACACAACTTGCATTACAAACACTCTCACAATCTCATACCCCCTACAACATCATTTACCAACGCTACAGACAGTGGACTTCACCTATTCTCAAAGAAGAAGAAGAAGAAGAAGAAAACAAACAAAAATTACACACTACCATTTAGAACACACACAAAATAGGATACACAAACCTATACATCCTCAAACCACTCAGAAATACTACTGCATATCCTCTTCTCACGTATGTATTAAACATATCACCTAGCACATATCACATAGCGCGGCTCATATGGTTCACAATATTAGCCTAATGCCTGCTCAATATCTACAGGCTAGCAGCCCAATAGCACATCCACCCAGAGGACTTTTCTTTTTTATTCTAGCAATTCCAACCGATTCTGAAATGATTACGCCTACTGTTTTTCCATATGGGTTCTCGTTTTCAATGAATTATCTAAGCCCCATGACCACCCTTTTAAAATCTTGTTTGGAAGCATGCAACCCATTAAAAAAAAAAATCATTTTCCACATGATTCTATTATCAAGGTGTCTTTCGATTGCTTTACTTTCAATTGAAGCAGAACTTGCTTCTAATTTATCCTCAAATGAAAATGCCCTCTGCTGGTTGATCTGTGTAATGCTATCATCTATATTATTCAAATGAAGCAGACCTTCCTTTTAATCTCTCCTCAACTGCCATCTGTTGGTTGATATGTGTAGTGCTAGCAGCTCTATATGTTTTAATGCTACTTTGCATTGCAAGCAGAAAATAACCCTGGGGCGTCGCCGCAGTATGCAAATTCCTCCATGATAAAATACTGAATAGAAAATGTCGTTCTTCCTATATCTCGAACCCTTCTGTCCTGCATTAACTCACTATGACATCCTGTCCTGGTATGACTTTTCCCAGCATTATAGTGGGCCTGTTCTAAACATTTTCATTTTATAAACAGCAAGTAAAATGACAGGGGCTTGGAACCTACCCCTTTGGAAAAAATGGTACACTCTAGAAAAGTATCCTATGGCTGTAATGAGCTGCACTTTGTTGCAAAGCTGTGCTTGTAGCAATTTCTCATTACAGGTCAAGTGGAAACTGCAAATGCCTTTTTAAAGGCACTGTTATAAAGAATAATTGAAAAGGATGCCTAGGTTAACTGCTCAAAGTTCACCCAACTGCATTTGATGGTGGGAGGTTGAATCATGGTAGACTGTCCAGGAGATTTTTAGAAACCCTGCCCTATTTCATAGCTTTCTATGTCAATGGGTTGCAAGTATGCACCTACTTCTTTGGAATTGTCACAGAAACATGCAAGAGTTGCAGCATTTTCCTGAATTTACTTTAATTTACTTTACTACTGCAACCTTAGATACAGCACGGGAGGTGGTGATAGAGGAGCTCAAATACCAGCCAATGCAATTTCCTGTGAGCAGTTTTATTTATCATACCCTATTTCACATTTCATTGGCATGCACCAACAAAAATGTCAACAACAACAATCTCAATAGCTCACCACATCTGCGTCATCAAAACAACTTGCATTACAAACACTCTCACAATCTCATACCCCCTACAACATCATTTACCAACGCTACAGACAGTGGACTTCACCTATTCTCAAAGAAGAAGAAGAAGAAGAAGAAGAAAACAAACAAAAATTACACACTACCATTTAGAACACACACAAAATAGGATACACAAACCTATACATCCTCAAACCACTCAGAAATACTACCGCATATCCTCTTCTCACGTATGTATTAAACATATCACCTAGCACATATCACATAGCGCGGCTCATATGGTTCACAATATTAGCCTAATGCCTGCTCAATATCTACAAGCTAGCAGCCCAATAGCACATCCACCCAGAGGACTTTTTTTTTTTATTCTAGCAATTCCAACTGATTCTGAAATGATTACGCCTACTGTTTTTCCATATGGGTTCTCGTTTTCAATGAATTATCTAAGCCCCATGACCACCCTTTTAAAATCTTGTTTGGAAGCATGCAACCCATTAAAAAATAAATCTTTTTCCACATGATTCTATTATCAAGGTGTCTTTCGATTGCTTTACTTTCAATTGAAGCAGAACTTCCTTCTAATTTATCCTCAAATGAAAATGCCCTCTGCTGGTTGATCTGTGTAAAGCTATCATCTATATTATTCAAATGAAGCAGACCTTCCTTTTAATCTCTCCTCAACTGCCATCTGTTGGTTGATATGTGTATTGCTAGCAGCTCTATATGTTTTAATGCTACTTTGCATTGCAAGCAGAAAATAACCCTGGGGCGTCGCCGCAGTATGCAAATTCCTCCATGATAAAATACTGAATAGAAAATGTCGTTCTTCCTATATCTCGAACCCTTCTGTCCTGCATTAACTCACTATGACATCCTGTCCTGGTATGACTTTTCCCAGCATTATAGTGGGCCTGTTCTAAACATTTTCATGTTATAAACAGCAAGCAAAATGATAGGGGCTTGGAACCTACCCCTTTGGAAAAAATGGTACACTCTAGAAAAGTATCCTATGGCTGTAATGAGCTGCACTTTGTTGCAAAGCTGTGCTTGTAGCAATTTCTCATTACAGGTCAAGTGGAAACTGCAAATGCCTTTTTAAAGGCACTGTTATAAAGAATAGTTGAAAAGGATGCCTAGGTTAAATGCTCATAGTTCACACAGCTGCATTTGATGGTGGGAGGTTGACTCATGGTAGACTGTCCTGGAGATATTCTTTTTATTTATTTTTTTTAAATCCCTGTTCTAAGTCAATGGGGGATGCACGCGCGCTGTAAACAGCCAAATAGGAAAAAACATACAAATAGGTTTACACTCTGAGCAGTCAAACTGGAACAGCATACAATAAATCCCCCCAAGAACAAGACAAGGCTCCGTGTTGATGGTCAAGCAGGAACAGACAGACACACACATACAATACACTCAGACACTCCCACACTCCCACACAAAATCCTTCCCTGTAATTATCACAGGCAGAGAAATACAGTTTTTCCACATTATTCATAACTTTAAACGTATGCATCACATTCACATCACATTCACTTACATTTTCAGAAACAGCATACTCTAAATACAAACATGTGTCAAAATCATCCAAATTGGTCCATTGGTTTTAAAAGATAGATTGAAGTCCTTTGTGACCAAAGGAAGCATGACTTTTCTGCCCAAAACCAGTTCCACAGAGTCTTCTATCCTGGAGATAATTGGGAAGTAACGTAGAAGATAGGATGAAGCTGCTAAATAGAGTAGCTGGACAGTGAATGAAGGGGTTAACCCATGGAGCTGAATGAAAAAACAAAGAACTGGACTGTCCAGTGACCTTAGATAAAATAAAATATAACTTTTAATGAATTCTCAATGTAATAATAAAATAAACTTTTAATGAATTCTCAATGTAATAAGAGCTGGAGAGATATCAAGCTCTAGACGGACATAACATAAAAGAAAGAGAGAAAGAAAACGTTAATAAACGTATATGTCCCTACTAGGATAATAAGTTTCTCAGACTGCAAGTGCAGACTTATACTGAATGGTTACGCTGAGAAATAATAACTGGTCTCGATGTATCAGTGACACAGAGTCGTCTGAGCAGAGTGTTTGAGTTTAATATGAGAGACGTACAGAGTACTGGCAGTAATTCGAGCAGGGAGGCTCCCTGGAGAGTATCAGAATAACGTGCAACAGCCAGTACTAAGATAATAGTAGGGGCAAAAAGAAAGAAATATATATACAAATAGATAGTCAGACAAGTAAAGCCAGAGATATAATAAGGTGAGTATTCTGTCTAAGTCCCAAAAGGGGTTAAGATATTCTGATAAATATCAGGTCTGGACCTCATGAATTGTCCAGAACAGGTAGATCATGCTAATACTCTGGACTGGCCTGTACTGACTTTTAATGGTGTAACTTAGTTGGCTAGAGGTCCCTGCCTCTGCCTAACAACATCTGGTAATGTGGACAAGTAGTATAAGAGCATAGACGTCCCAAAAATAAAAATACAGATAGGGAGGGCTGAACGAGGCGTCTGTCTATGGGAGTCAGTTAGTATAATACTATAGTACTAACTCCTGCTGAATAGCAGGTCTGCAATAAATGAGGGTCTAAAGACTCACTAGTATATGCTGCAAAGATTTCTAAGGGTTTCTGAAGTTCAGATCAGATAGTCCGGCTGGCACCCCGGCAGGTTACTAAGATTCTGATCAGCTGGTCTGACTCAGTCAATATACACAGCTTGTCAACATCTAACTGAGAGAGACCGCTAGTAAAATGCTTAGCACGGGCTAAATAACTTCTCTTTAATAGATTAGAGTCAAAAGACCCGCTAGTATATACTGCAGAGATGGCTAAAGATAACTTAAGATTCCTAGAGCTTTCTAAAGATCAGCTCAATTAATCTGGCTCGATAGAATTGGTACGGCTTGTCAAATGCAGCTACAGGAAACAAAGCTCCGCAATAAATGAGGGTCTGAAGACTCACTGGTACATACTGTAAGGATTTCTAAGGATTACAACAGATACTGAGATTTAGATCGACTTAGTCTGGCTAGTACCCCAGCAGATAACTAAAGTTCTTGATAGACTGGTCTGGTTCAGTAAGTATACACAGTTTGACAGCATATGACTGTGAGAGACCGCTAGTAAAAATGCTTTGCACGGGTTAAATAACCTCTCTTCAATAGATCAGAGTCTGAAGACCCGCTAGTATATACTGCAGAGATTGCTAAAGGTAACTCTAGACTTCTAAAGATTTCTAAAGTTCAGCTCAATTAATCTGGCTCAATAGAATTAATACGGCTTGTCCAAAACAGCTACACAAAAACAAAAGCCCCGACGCGCGTTTCGCCTGTGAGCGGCTTTTCAAGGGGTGAGTAAAAATCTCGTGTGTCCGATTTTAAATAGGGCGCCATGCGTCCTGATTGGTCGGTGGGAGGAGCAACGAAAGTTGGGTCCGGTTAACTCCTACCATGCTGGATGAGATGTAGTGGGAACCCAAACAGCTAGTATGAAGAATTCATACATTAGAGGAACCTGGATAGTGACCATATATTAATAAGGATGTATGGTGATGTGTAGTTATACCCTATGGGACAAGGTGCAAGTTCGATGGATTACTGACCAATCACCACTTACAGGGTATAAAGGGTTGCCGAGCTATGAACTGGACAAAGTGATAATAAAGAAATCATAGTAGCAAAGTTATAATTGCAACGTTGTATCAGTTGCAGAGTGGTACGTGCTAGGGTACAGTGCTGTAAAATTGATAGCACGGAGAGCCTGCTGAGTAGTGCAAGGCAGTAGCAATGTTAGTGTACGGGGTGGAGTAGCACATACTTTTCTGCAATGTCCAGATTCATACTGAATGCTGACCATAAGGATGATAATCCGGCATGGTGCAGACTGGCATAAAAATTGGTCTTTTCAGGAATGTAAGTAATTGCCCAAGCCATGTTTAGTCAATCGTTAAGGTGTTCTGTACAATATATCGTTCCAGAACCCAGTATGGCAAATAAGGGTAAGTGTGAGGGTTCCACAAAGGATTGCTAGAAAGTAATAGGAATTAAAGAGAAATGGGGGGTAAAATACCCAATTGCTACAAGGTCAAATAGAATTATAAATGGTAAGGGGAAATCCCTGTATAAAGATGTGCCATCAGTAAATGAACTGACATTATTTATGAATGAAGGGGGTATAATTGTATTCTTCATTCAAGCCACAAGGGGTCAGTGTTTTGAATTTGAAGATCCATTGTGACTCCTTTTGTAATAAAAGTCGATTTAGATTCCCTTTTCTCGGGTGAGGAAGAAGCTTTTCGATTGCTTGAAATTTCAAGCAATCTACGTTGCCATGATGAAAATTCTGGATGTGTCTGGCAATTGGGAACACGCTTCAAGACATTGGGTTACCCCAATAGGGTCCTGAAGAAGGCATTCCAACGTGCAAGCCAAACTGACAGACTGACCAGCCTTAGGTCAACTCGCTCTAAGACCTCTGACTCTACTCCAAGATGTATTGCGACCTTTGACAGCGGATGGGCTACCATGTCCAATATATTATCCAAGAACTGGCCCATTTTACGCCATAACCCTATACTTAACAAACTACTACCAGATCATCCAGAACTGACTGCCCGGAGAGCGGTTAATTTACAGGACATGCTTGTCCATAGTCACCTGGCATCCCCTCAGGCCACTCCAAACTGGCTCACTCAAACCAAAGGGACATACAGGTGCGGACACTGCAAAGCGTGCAAATACATTTCACCATCTAAATTAACTCAGTCTAACTGTTCCAAAATCACAGTTCACACCAATGCCCTTGTAAACTGTAGCACCACCAATATCATCTATTTGATAACTTGTGACTGTGGGCTACAATATATTGGTAAGACCTACCAGCAGTTTAGACGCAGAATCCTGCAACACATCGGTTCCATCAAAAACAACATTACCCCTACCCCAATTGCCAGACACATCCAGAATTTTCATCATGGCAACGTAGATTGCTTGAAATTTCAAGCAATCGAAAAGCTTCTTCCTCACCCGAGAAAAGGGAATCTAAATCGACTTTTATTACAAAAGGAGTCACAATGGATCTTCAAATTCAAAACACTGACCCCTTGTGGCTTGAATGAAGAATACAATTATACCCCCTTCATTCATAAATAATGTCAGTTCATTTACTGATGGCACATCTTTATACAGGGATTTCCCCTTACCATTTATAATTCTATTTGACCTTGTAGCAATTGGGTATTTTACCCCCCATTTCTCTTTAATTCCTATTACTTTCTAGCAATCCTTTGTGGAACCCTCACACTTACCCTTATTTGCCATACTGGGTTCTGGAACGATATATTGTACAGAACACCTTAACGATTGACTAAACATGGCTTGGGCAATTACTTACATTCCTGAAAAGACCAATTTTTATGCCAGTCTGCACCATGCCGGATTATCATCCTTATGGTCAGCATTCAGTATGAATCTGGACATTGCAGAAAAGTATGTGCTACTCCACCCCGTACACTAACATTGCTACTGCCTTGCACTACTCAGCAGGCTCTCCGTGCTATCAATTTTACAGCACTGTACCCTAGCACGTACCACTCTGCAACTGATACAACGTTGCAATTATAACTTTGCTACTATGATTTCTTTATTATCACTTTGTCCAGTTCATAGCTCGGCAACCCTTTATACCCTGTAAGTGGTGATTGGTCAGTAATCCATCGAACTTGCACCTTGTCCCATAGGGTATAACTACACATCACCATACATCCTTATTAATATATGGTCACTATCCAGGTTCCTCTAATGTATGAATTCTTCATACTAGCTGTTTGGGTTCCCACTACATCTCATCCAGCATGGTAGGAGTTAACCGGACCCAACTTTCGTTGCTCCTCCCACCGACCAATCAGGACGCATGGCGCCCTATTTAAAATCGGACACACGAGATTTTTACTCACCCCTTGAAAAGCCGCTCACAGGCGAAACGCGCGTCGGGGCTTTTGTTTTGTGTAGCTGTTTTGGACAAGCCGTATTAATTCTATTGAGCCAGATTAATTGAGCTGAACTTTAGAAATCTTTAGAAGTCTAGAGTTACCTTTAGCAATCTCTGCAGTATATACTAGCGGGTCTTCAGACTCTGATCTATTGAAGAGAGGTTATTTAACCCGTGCAAAGCATTTTTACTAGCGGTCTCTCACAGTCATATGCTGTCAAACTGTGTATACTTACTGAACCAGACCAGTCTATCAAGAACTTTAGTTATCTGCTGGGGTACTAGCCAGACTAAGTCGATCTAAATCTCAGTATCTGTTGTAATCCTTAGAAATCCTTACAGTATGTACCAGTGAGTCTTCAGACCCTCATTTATTGCGGAGCTTTGTTTCGTGTAGCTGCATTTGACAAGCCGTACCAATTCTATCGAGCCAGATTAATTGAGCTGATCTTTAGAAAGCTCTAGGAATCTTAAGTTATCTTTAGCCATCTCTGCAGTATATACTAGCGGGTCTTTTGACTCTAATCTATTAAAGAGAAGTTATTTAGCCCGTGCTAAGCATTTTACTAGCGGTCTCTCTCAGTTAGATGTTGACAAGCTGTGTATATTGACTGAGTCAGACCAGCTGATCAGAATCTTAGTAACCTGCCGGGGTGCCAGCCGGACTATCTGATCTGAACTTCAGAAACCCTTAGAAATCTTTGCAGCATATACTAGTGAGTCTTTAGACCCTCATTTATTGCAGACCTGCTATTCAGCAGGAGTTAGTACTATAGTATTATACTAACTGACTCCCATAGACAGACGCCTCGTTCAGCCCTCCCTATCTGTATTTTTATTTTTGGGATGTCTATGCTCTTATACTACTTGTCCACATTACCAGATGTTGTTAGGCAGAGGCAGGGACCTCTAGCCAACTAAGTTACACCATTAAAAGTCAGTACAGGCCAGTCCAGAGTATTAGCATGATCTACCTGTTCTGGACAATTCATGAGGTCCAGACCTGATATTTATCAGAATATCTTAACCCCTTTTGGGACTTAGACAGAATACTCACCTTATTATATCTCTGGCTTTACTTGTCTGACTATCTATTTGTATATATATTTCTTTCTTTTTGCCCCTACTATTATCTTAGTACTGGCTGTTGCACGTTATTCTGATACTCTCCAGGGAGCCTCCCTGCTCGAATTACTGCCAGTACTCTGTACGTCTCTCATATTAAACTCAAACACTCTGCTCAGACGACTCTGTGTCACTGATACATCGAGACCAGTTATTATTTCTCAGCGTAACCATTCAGTATAAGTCTGCACTTGCAGTCTGAGAAACTTATTATCCTAGTAGGGACATATACGTTTATTAACGTTTTCTTTCTCTCTTTCTTTTATGTTATGTCCGTCTAGAGCTTGATATCTCTCCAGCTCTTATTACATTGAGAATTCATTAAAAGTTTATTTTATTATTACATTGAGAATTCATTAAAAGTTATATTTTATTTTATCTAAGGTCACTGGACAGTCCAGTTCTTTGTTTTTTTAATTGGGAAGTAATCCAATTATCTCCAAGGACAGAGGCAAAACTCAATTGAACACATGGCAGCAAAAGACAATAAAATATATAAAAATATATAACTGTGCAGCCATTGCATAAAACAGGTACATTCAACATATCCCCAGATAGCTCAGATCTGAGCGCACATTATTACTGAATGGCGCTCAGATCACACACATACAGTTAAATTGCCATGGAGCCAAAGTCTTTCCCATAGTCTTTCATTATACGAATGGGCTCCATGGTATAGCTATCTGGGGTATCACCGCTCAAACAGGGCAAGCACCGAATGACCCGGCTTTCGTGTCTTTGCAGGGGAAAATCAAGCGTTTCAACATGGGGCCATAGTCTAAAGGCAGCAGGCGGGCAACCAGGCTCCTCCAATGCACAGTGGCGAGATTGGTCTCATCACAGATATAATTACATAAATATACACGTAGGATTTAAATACATATATATGTATATATATTTAAATTCTACGTGGATATTTATGTGATCTTTTAACATAATTAAGTAATTTTATTATTTATAATTTGAGGGACCAGCCTGACAACCCAGACAGCAAGTCCAGAGAATTTAATTTGCATGTCCAATGTTTATCCCTTTAACTTTCCAAAACACTATAAAACCTAGACATGGGGGGTACTATTGAACTTGGAAGACTTCGCTGAACACAAATATGTGTGTTATTAAACAGTAACACTTATCACGACGATGATATCACCAGTAAAAGTGCAGTTTTTGTGTAAAAAATGCACAAAACAAATATGAACGCTAAGTTTGGCCAGCGTTTGTGATTACTAAAAATAACTGGACATACCCCATTTTGAATACCCTGGGTTGTCTACTTTTTCAAATTGTATGCAATGGTGGGGTTCATTTCCATTTCTGGACTGCCATACCGTCTCAAAAGGCAACATAGCCAATCTGGCAAATTTCAATTTGCAAAAATATAAATTGGCAAATCTTATATTTGACCCTGTAACTTTTCAAAATACCATAAAACCTGTACATGAGGGGTACTGTTGTACTTGTGAGACAATACTCAATACAAATATGAGTTTTTAGAGCAGTAAAATGTATAATACAGATGATATAATTGGTGAAGGGGCAGTTTATTTGTGAAAAATGCAAAAAAAAAACCCTAATTTAAATGGTAATTTTGGCCAGGGTTTGTGATTAAGTGACTACTAAAAAAGACTGGAGATACCCCATTTTGAATACCCTGATTTGTCTACTTTTATAAATAGTATGCCAAGATGGGGTTAATTTTCATTCCTGGGCTACCATAGGCAAAATAGGCCCAGCAAACCAATCTGGCAAATTTCAATAGAAAAGTGAAAAGCACTATATTTGACCCCTGTAAGTTTCCAAAAACTCATAAAACCTGAACATGGGGGGTACTGTGGTACTCATGAGACATCGCTGAATACAAATATGTGTATTTTATTGCAGTAAAACCTAACAGTATTATTGTCACGGTTCTCGCCACGACATCCAGTCTGACAGACAAGGTCACCCCAGGAGTGCCCAGCAGGGGATTTGAACACTGGGAGCTAAACTTACCCGTGGCTACTCTAGCACACCTGTATGGCATATTAATTGGCTGGATATAAAAGCCTGTCACACCCTGGGAGGGGTGTCAGTTCATTGACTCTGGTTCCCTTGTTTGGTTCCTGTTTCTCCGTACCTGAGTTCCAGTGTTTCCTGTCTAATTCTGGCTTCTGACCTTGGCTTTCCTCCTGGACTACTCTGATCTTTGGCTTCCCTTGACTACGCTTCTGCTAATCCCTACTGTACAGCGTCTTGGAGCCCTTTTCCAGGAAAGCCCCCGTGCACAGACTCACAGGCCAGGTGGCGTCTTACCTGGTCACCCTGGTCTGTGTCTACTTTGCAAGGGTGAGCGTATAACTCTGCGAGCTGGACTCCTGATCAGGTAAGACTCATTACAATTATGACATTCACAGTTAAAATGTCATGCAGAACTTGAAAAAATAACATTTCTTAGTTTCTCATACTTTTTTTTTTTTTTTTTTTTTTTTTTTTTAGATTTTATTCACATTCAGTTATGTTTCATATATAAATATGTGGTATGAAATGAATGCCCTGTTTCTCCTGAACAAAATGATGTATAATAAGTGCGGGTGCACTTAATACGAAAGAGGTGAATCATGGTTGAACAACATATAGATCAAATTCCGGTTTTTGTTTTGATCACAACTTGTACAATTGGCTCCCTCCTTAAGGGGTTAAAGCCAAAAAAGCTGAACTGGAAAAATTCTACATGTCAGATATTCCTCCACTTTCACTACTTTGGCCTTCAATTTGAAATCCACTTTGAATTCCAGACTTTCCAATCATGTAAGTTTCACAATATCTACCACACAGGTTGTTCCTTCTTTTTCTAATGGACTGATTTAGCTGCAGATTGATTAGGTGTACCAAATCACTGATTCAGTAAAACATATATTAAATCTTAAGGACTGCTTTGCTTGCAGTACTTAACTAGATAATTTAATTAGGTTTTTATGTGCATCCTTCATTTTGACAGAGGGCTGTCAACCCTAGTGGGAGCGCAGTAAATACAGATTTTTAATATCGTGTTCAGAAACATTTAGAAATAGAAATCGTTCCTCTCACGTTGGTATATCACTGCCATAATCAGATTATTTCATTTTACGCTACCCTTTCCTGGAACTAGACCAGAAATACGTGTGAAATCTGCCTTCATGAAAACTTCTTCACATGTGTTATTTTTCTTGCTAGTTTAATACTTGTGAATCCAATGTTTGAGTACAGGTTACTAAAAAATATCCTTTAAAGGGACACTCCAGGCACCCAGACCACTTCTGCCCATTGGAGTGGTCTGGGTGCCAACTCCCACTACCCTTAACCCTGCAATTGTAAATATTGCAGTTTTCACAAATTGCAATATTTACCTTGCAGGGTTCACTCCTACTCTAGTGGCTGTCTACTAGACAGCCACTAGAGGGCACCTCCGTGTTTATAGCACACATTTTGTGGGCTATAGCGTCGCTGGACGTCCTCGCGTTATGTGAGGATCTCCAGCGTCGCTGAAATCTCCATAGGAAAGCATTTTTCAATGCTTTCCTATGGGGAGGTCTAATGCGCGTGCGTGGCATTGCCGTGCATGCGCATTAGATCTCTTTCGGCCGCCGGCCACGCATGCGCATTAGGTCACCCAGCGGGGGAGGAGTGTGGGCGGACCCTGAACCAGCGCCGAGGGACATCGGCGCTGGATACAGGTAAGTCACTGAGGGGGTTCTAACCCCTTCAGCAACTTAGGATGGGGGGTGGTAGGAAGAGAGGACCTGTAGTGCCAGGAAAATGGTTTGTTTTCCTGGCATTGGAGAGTCCCTTTAACCCCTTCAGGACAGGTGACGGACAAGGTCCGTCATCCAGGGTATACCCTTAACGACGGACCTCGTCCGTCACGCGGTAAAATTAACCCCAGATCACCGCAATCGCGGCGATCGTGGGGTTAATGGTGCTCCGGTCTGGCTCTGCATTAGAGGCAGACCGGGAGCACCGGATCGGGCTATCCCAGCACATGTGCCCGCTCTGACAGCATGTCAGAGCGGGCACATGTGCTCTGTATACTCACCTCCGCCTCCCTGCACTTCCGGGTTCAGTGTGAAGTGCAGGGAGACGGATCTTCAGTGATCCTGCCCCCTGGTGTTAAAAAAAAAAAAAAAGTTAAATTAAAATCCCACCCCCCTTTACCCATATTAATAAAAAATTAACCCCTTCCCTGCCAATTGATCACTGACTACAGTGATCAATTGGCAGGGATTACATTTTAATATGATCTGATTTATTTATTTTTTTAACCCCTGAGGGTTAATTCTTTTTTTTTTTTTAACCCTCAGGGGTTAAATTTATTTTATTAATTAATTTAAATATTTTTAAATTATAAATGTAGCTAGCTGGGGAGGGTGGAAGTTAGTGGGGAATTGGGGGATTTAGTGTTAGGCTAACTAGGGGTTAACGTTAAAAAAAGTTTTAAAATAAGCTTTAAAAAGTTAAAAAAAGTTTTAATAACGTTTAAGTAAAAAATTAAAAAAAAATAAACCCTTTACCCAGTCCAAATAAAAATGAACCCCTTCCCTGCCAGTCTATCACTGCCTACAGTGATCAAAATACAGATCACAGTATTATACTGTGATCTAATTTTTTTTTAACCCCTGACGATTAAATTATTTATTTTTTAACCCTCAGGGGTTAAATTAATTTAATTAACTAATTTAAATATTGTATAATTAAATATTTTGCTAGCTGGGGTGGGTGGGAGTTATGGGAAAATGGGGAATTTACTGTTAGTGCTGCTTACTGCTAGTTAGGGGTTAACGGTAAAAGAAAAAGCTTAGAAAAATGTTAAATCTGTAAAAAAAAAAGTTTTACGAAAGTTTAGGAAACTTTAAAAAAATGTATAAGCAAAACAAAAGTTTAAAAAATAGTTTTAAAAAGTTAAAAAATTAATTTAATAACGCTCATTACCACTACACCTGGTACAAGCTAGCGGAAAAATGATCCCACGCTAAGGTTCAAAATATGCCTTTTGAAATACCCTGGGATGTCTTCTTTAAGAAATGGTATGGCTTTATGGGGTATTTGGATTATATAGCCTGGTAAAATACTCTAAAATGGGACATGGGCACAGCGTAAAAATTTAAAGTTTGAAAAAAAAAAATGGAATGGCTGTGTCCCAAATGTGCTCCTCCAATGTCCACATATACCTGGAAAAGGTACATTCGGGGGTATTTTTGTACTCAGCCGACATAGCTGAGTAACATATAAAGTATTATAGAGTGATGGTACACATAAGGTTTGCAAGATATACTGTGCAAACTCACTTTGTGTGTCAAAAAGGCAGAAAAAACGCTTATTACCACTACACCTGGTACAAGCTAGCGGAAAAATGATCCCACACTAATTTTCAAAATATGCCTTTTGAAATACCCTGGGATGTCTTCTTTAAGAAATGGTATGGCTTTATGGGGTATTTGGATTATATAGCCTGGTAAAATACTCTAAAATGGGACATGGGCACAGCGTAAAAATTTAAAGTTTGAAAAAAAAATGGAATGGCTGTGTCCCAAATGTGCCCCTCCGATGTCCACATATACCTGGCAAAGGTACATACGGGGGTATTTTTGTACTCAGCAGACATAGCTGAGCAACATATGAAGTATTATACAGTGGTAGTACACATAAGGTTTGCAAAATATACTGTGCAAACTCACTTTGTGTGTCAAAAAGGCAGAAAAAACGCTTATTACCACTACACCTGGTACAAGCTAGCGGAAAAATTATCCCACGCTAAGGTTCAAAATATGCCTTTTGAAATACCTGTCTACTTTAAGAAATGGTAGGCCTTTGTGGGGTAGTTTGAATTTAAAACTTACGAAGATGCTTGGAAATTGCACATAGGCCCAGCGTCAAAATTCAAAGTTCTGTAAAAACTGATATGGCTTGGTCTCCAATATGCCACTGTAGCTTCACAAAATAGTGCCAAAGACATTCATCGGGGATGTCTTTTTACTCAGAAGACTTAGCTGAGCATAATTTGGAGGTTTTGAACTTAGTGGCACATATGAAATATACAAAATGCCCAGCAAAAATGCAATCCGTATGTCAAAAAATGCACAAAATTATTTTTTACCACATACTTTGGCATATATTGGTGAAAAAATGGGGGCATGCTAAGGCACAATATGCACCTTATGATATACCCTGGAGTGTCTACTTTTACAAATGGTAGGCCTTTGTGGGGTTTTTTTTTGAACAGTCAAACTGTTATAATACCCCAAATGGAAGCATAGGCTCATTAAATCCGTCTCTCAAAATTCTACTGTGAATACTGAAAAGGACAGGTCTCCTGTATGGCACTGTAGCTTCACGAAATAGTGCCATAGACATACAATGGGGGTGTCCTTTTACTCAGAAGACTTAGCTGAGCATAATTTGGGGGGTTTGAACTTAGTGGCACATATGAAATATACAAAATGCCCAGCAAAAATGCAATCCGTATGTAAAAAATGCACAAAATTATTTTTTACCACATACTTTGGCATGTAATGGTAAAAAAATGGGGGCATGTTAAGGCACAATATGCACCTTATGAGATACCCTGGAGTGTCTACTTTTACAAATGGTAGGCCTTTGTGGGGTTTTTTTTTGAACAGTCAAACTGTTATAATACCCCAAATGGAAGCATAGGCTCATTAAATCCGTCTCTCAAAATTCTACTGTGAATACTGAAAAGGACAGGTCTCCTGTATGGCACTGTAGCTTCACGAAATAGTGCCATAGACATACAATGGGGGTGTCCTTTTACTCAGAAGACTTAGCTGAGCATAATTTGGGGGGTTTGAACTTAGTGGCACATATGAAATATACAAAATGCCCAGCAAAAATGCAATCCGTATGTAAAAAATGCACAAAATTATTTTTTACCACATACTTTGGCATGTAATGGTAAAAAAATGGGGGCATGTTAAGGCACAATATGCACCTTATGAGATACCCTGGAGTGTCTACTTTTACAAATGGTAGGCCTTTGTGGGTTTTTTTTGAACAGTCAAACTGTTATAATACCCCAAATGGAAACATAGGCTCATTAAATCCGTCTCTCAAAATTCTACTGTGAATACTGAAAAGGACAGGTCAGCTATATGGCACTGTAGCTTCACAAAATAGTGCCAAAGACATACAATGGGGGTACCGTTGTACTCAGCAGAAGTAACTGAACACATAATAAAACTTTGTACAGGAATAGCTTACACCAACTTTACAAAATACACATGAGAAGTTCTTTGTTATACGTTTGTGTGCGAAAACCCCCAAAAAACACAATTTTACTCCAATATTTAGCAGAGGTTGGCGGTAAAATGGCTACGTAGAAAGTGTCAAAACAACCTTAGGTAAATAGCCTGTGATGTCTACTTTATATAAATATATACTTTTGTGTGGCAATTTTGTTTTATTTTATGGCTATTAGGCTTATAAGACAAACATACCAACTTCTAAAATCGCTCCACATTAAAATTTTATTTCACTCCTTGTGCTTTGTGACCTGTAACTACCAAAAAAAACTTACAATCCCAGACACATTGTATATTCTGTAAATCAGAACAAATAAATGAATTTATTTTTAATTAAATATTTTTCATTTTTTTTGCATTTTTCTGTATTTTTTTTTATAAGTAAGCATTTATATATATATATATATATATATGTGTGTGTTATATCAAATTAAAGCCCTTTCTGTCCTTTAAAAAACAGTATATAATATGTGTCGGTGCAATAAATGAGAGAGATGCAAATTGCAGTTGAACGCAAACAGCAAGAAAATGCAAAAATTGCTTGTGTTGTGGTGGAATCTCGGTAAAAATAAATCTAGTAGGCCGAGATTACCACGTGGCATGTGTACGTGCATATGCTGACGTATCGATCAGTTGGTTGCACGAGGCAAGATACGATCAGTAGAGTACGGAGCATGTGCAAGAATACAGGATGTAGTATTCCCATCCTCCATTGTGCTGGACAGGCCATGCGGTCAAGCAGGAAGTTAATTCTTATTTGTATTGATTGGTCAAGAGACTGTGCGGGTGGAGCTTAATATGGGAGGAGTTATGTGCCTATATAAGGAGCCTGCACTATTGTCCGGGGCTCAGAACTTGCTGTATTTTGGTGACATTAGTCCCTCTGAGTCCCGATCGGTGATCCAATAAAGAATCTCTTCCTTCCTGAAGAAACCTGTGTCCATCTCTCTGTGCTTGGCTTCCGTCAGTTTCTCCGGTATCAGTGTCATTAAGCGTAAGTCAAGCTTCTGAAGCTCTGTCCTTAAGGGGTTAAGGCATGTTCCAAGAACTATAACCATTGCAACTTCTAATTCCATCACATTTGATTTATTGTCTTCTAAACCTATAGCACTTAAGATTTAGCGTTGATCTGGAGACTTGCAATGCAAACTTAAAGCAAATGTGCAACAAACTTGTGAAGCTTGGCAAGTCAAGCAATAGCATTGCAAGTCATTTTCAAACTTGCAGCTCAATGGATTGCTATCTGGGCTACTGCTATCCAAGGGGAAGTCTAGCATCTTCATTCTGCCGTTCAATTACTTCCATGATTTGAGACTGCACGGCCCACTCATGCCCTGATCCCATTTTGTTTTCTGCTTGCATGAGTGGTGCTGTAAATGTGCTCAGTGTTCTATGATGGACAGAGATCACCCCTGTGTGCATGCATGCTCACAGCACATCAAAATGAATAAAGAATGCTGACTTGGATGGATGACTATGGAAGCAATGACATCAGTCAGGAGTGGAGTTGTACACAACAGATTAAAACTAAAATAATTAAAATGGGGCGGGGCTGGACCGCCATGCTGAACGGTCGCATCCCGTGCGATCTTCGCAATATATTGGGTTAAACACCAACAATCAAGATACCCAGTTTACGGTTCCGCGCTGAGCTAATTTCCATGAAGGTGTCTGGGTGTCATCCCAGGCCCCACCACAATAGCCCCTGATACTTACCACCAACACTGTCGCTTTCACATCCTGAAGCAGAGCAGTGTGCTGTGTTTTTCAACATTGCAGCGACCAGCATACCTCCACAGACCTTACTGAAGGACACAATGCAGAGCTGGGGGGAGACCTTTCGTTGATGCCTGAAAAACCATCTGCACTTAGTTCCGGTGTGCTGTTGCCATAAGAGCATCCCATACAACAGCGACTATGGCAGGTTCAGCTACCAAATACAGAAAGACCAGTCCCTCACTGTGTAGGTTGGAAGCTCAGAAGGCGCCTCACGCAGGACTCTGTCCAAACATCAAGTAGAACTCTCCTGAGCTGATGGCCTCTTTATCACACGAATACAGCAGTCTTCAATCTTTAGTCCTTCTAGAGCCTCCACACCAGCAGATTATATATTTTCTGTTATATTTTATTTTAACGTAACATAACAGTCTGCGGCATGTGTCAGGGGCTATGAGCCAGTTTCAGGTTAAACATGAACTTGTGGTGGTCAGTCTAATCAATTGACCTCATTGAGATATAGCTACTACTTATCTTAAACAAATAGCTTTTAGGCACAGCTATACTCAGCTTATTGTATTATTATGCAGCTTGTACTACCCTAGTCTCTCTTACGCCAGAGAGGTGGAGGGGTCGATATTGTAGAGATCAAGCTGTAGAGCTGCAGACAGTATGAGTGGTGAACTATCCTTATAGTTTAAAGGGACACTAGAGTCACCAAAACAACTTCAGCCTGATGAAGCAGTTTTGAAATAAAGATCATCCCTTTACAGTCTTACTGCTCAATTATCTTTTAAGTGGGAGTTAAATCGTGCATGTGACTAGCACAGCCTCCCTAAACACTTCATTGAAAGAATTAAAGAATCTAATGTTAATCCTTCCTTTATAGCAAATTCTGTTTCATTTAAATTTTCTTATCTCCTGCTCTGTCAATAGCTTGCTAGACTCTGCAGGAATCTCATGTGTGTAATTCAAGTTTGATTTTCAGAGCAGTAGATAAAATCTTTCAAGGTAAGTTACATCTGTTTGAAAGTGAAACCTTTTTTTTTTTTTCATGCAGGCTGGGTAGGTAGCAGCCATGGGATATGTGGCAAGGACTGCATAAACAAAAACAGTGATTTAACTCCTAAATGACAAAATTGAGCAGTTATACATATAGAAAGAATCCCAGGCACTCACTGTGATTGTTCTTCAAGCAGGTTTATTGCAACGTTTCGACCTCAATGAGGTCTTTTTCAAGCTTGAAAAAGACCTCATTGAGGTCGAAACGTTGCAATAAACCTGCTTGAAGAACAATCACAGTGAGTGCCTGGGATTCTTTCTATATGCATACATTTCTTGGGGTTTTTTTTGCTGACCCTTGCCCAGTAGCACCCTGTGTTTAAATTGATGTGATTGAGTGCAACCCTATCTCCTTTTTTCAGTAAAAATTGAGCAGTTAGACTTCAGAGGCATGATCTATAACCAAAAACCGCTTCATTAAGCTAAAGTTGTTTTGGTGACTATTGTGTTCCTTCAATTGTTTTAAAGTGTAATACTTAGGGACCACTATAGGCACCCAGACCACTTCAGCTTAATGAAGTGGTCTGGGTGCCAGGTCCATCTAGGATTAACCCTGCCTGCTGTAAACATAGCAGTTTTAGGGAAACTGTTATGTTTACATATGGGTTAATCCAGCCTCTTGTGGCTGTCTTATTGACAGCCGCTAGAGGCGCTTCTCACTGTGATTTTCACAGTGAGAAGACGCCAGCGTCCATTGAGAATGCTTTCCTATGGACTGACTGAATGTGCGCGCTGCTCTTGCCGCACATTCAGCCGATGATGTAAAAGGAGGAGGAGAGTCCCCAGCGCCTCGGAGCTGGAGAAAGCTAAGTGTTTAACCCCCTTCCTCCAACTTCAGCCCGGCGAGAGGGGGCCATTAGGGTGGGGGCACCCTCAGGGCACTATAGTGGTCCTTAAAAAAAAATAAAAAAAATGTAGAATTATATATGGGTACCTATAGAAGTCTGCAAACGTGAGTACAATTTTAGGTGGGTTAGTACTTTATTATAGAGCTTAGACAAATGATACTGCTCCGTTTACTTTTATCTGTCCCATCTAATAATACTAGATAAAGAAAAAAAACGTCATAAAGTGGAGCAGGTCCTAGGGCTCATTTTTGCTGAGACAGGAGCCCAAAAAGTGCGACTATTGGGGGCCCTAACCCATCATGCTTATTGGTCTCATAAAAGAGCAGCTCCTGAATCTTTTGGCCTTTAAGCTAACAACAATTACAGATAATATACTCACCCTGTGCAAGGAAGCTGACATTAATTGTGCAAATTGGGGCTGGTGCCAAGACTGATCCTGAAAACTGGGATTCTGAAACCTCTGTGGGTGATCTGAAGTCTCGTTAAGTGCGGCCTACTCTGGCAGTGAGTAGGGTGGTCGGCCGGAGCTAACTGTAACAGGCCAGTTCCTTGTAACTACATATTTCTGGCCCTGTTCCCGGCCTTTGGACCGACGGGGGAAAATCACGGTCCACCCTGAAGACTAACCATTGGCTGATATGGTCAGAGAACCCACCTAAACCTAAGATGGTCGCTGAGTTTGCACTAATATCCATGGAGATAGCAGCTTCAATCAGTGCCTTTGATGACCTGTATGACAGATTCTGGGCCAGACATAGGGCACCTATAATTGACACCGCTGGCTGATATGATCCCCAAAGCTGAGCCACATCTTCATTTATAGTGGCCTGATTGGAGCTACTGCCCATCCTTCACAGAATATCATATATGGCTTTGCTGAAACTGAACCCTGGATGCAGATACTGCTTGGTCTGCAATCAATAGGCATTGATTGAACTATTAGTCTTGGCAACACCGTACAGTGACCTCAAGCATCCCATAGATCCTCAGCTGCCCTTAGTGGCTTTGGTGGAGGAGAGCCAATGAGAAATTACACTGCATATTTTATATTTGGGGATATGGCTAACACAGTTATTTAACTGGTTTTGTTCACAAATCTATACTCATTTCTTTTTATGTGTGCTGCCTCTACACTGCTGACCTACCAGCTGCTCCAGCGTTGTTGCAACTGCTTCTTCCATTATATGTCGTGTTACCACACCTATACACAAAACACCTCTCACATTGTATATTCATTCTTTATTTTTTGATGTGGCCTGCATTGATATTCCTGTATGTGCTTTTGAACTTGTCATTTGTTTCATGCAAAGCAATATAAAAAAAAGAAGAGGGGTACTGTTGTGGCAAGAACAGGACTGTTGGAATGTATGGACTAGTCATGGAAAAATAGTTGGGCACCAATTTTGCTAATATCGCTGACTAGTGAAAATCAATTTTCTTGCATGGGAAAACCAGTGGTCTAGCTCCGTTGTTAGAGCTTCGGTTGCATCTTTAGTGCCTGTACCAGCTAACGGATTTCCCCTGCCTCATCTTCCAGCTTCTCCTCTTCCTTTAGCAAAGTATAATATAAATATTAACATATTTAAATTATAGACACACCTATTAATCACTATTTACTGTAAATGAACACACATTGACATTACCTTTTGTGTAGTTTTCCATTTCATTTAGATTGCAGGCTTATTTGAGCAGGGCTGTCACCATCACTTGCTTTTGTAAATCAAACTTGTCTTGCTGAAATTGTGTTTCATGTACCCATGGTAGAGTCGTGCAGAATATGCGGTCTCTATCCTAATTATAATGAGAATATTTTAAAAATGTTGCTATACATATTTTATCCTACAGGGGGAGTAACAAATCAGTGAATAATATATCTGTTCTGTTAGCAGATCATTTAAACCCAGACAAGACAATCCAATGATTTTGAATCTTATTTATTTATTATTTTTTTTTACAATCTTTATTCTCAACTTTTTGTTTTGTACAGAAAACATTAAGGCATTAAAGAAATGTACAGAAAAAAATGGGAATTAGAGGCACACCCAGAACATGCATATCCAAGCAGTAGTGCTGCCATAAAGACCAAAACAGATACAAAATACAGTTAAAGGTACAGTGCACACACACACGAAAATACTGTTTTACATTTAACAAGGCTACTTAAAATCACCTATCTTAGCAAATAAATATGGGGATTCTGTTCCATCATATGGCCATTTTGTGTTAAGCCCACCACTACGTCACAGTACCCCAATATTGGTGGGTCCTACACTAATTTTAACATCGGAGATTTACATGCTAAACGTAGGACCAACCGATATTGGGGTACTGTGACGTAGTGGTGGGCTTAACACAATATGGCCATGTGGTAGAACTGAATCCCCATATTTATTTGCTAAGATAGGTGATTGTAAGTAGCTTTGTTAAATGTAAAGTTGTATTTGTGTTTGTGTGTGCTCTGTTCCTTTAACTGTATTAAAGAAATGTACAGCATATATATGGCAAATATGTTTGTAACTTATTTTTATCATCTACAGCAAACTCTAAATACATTATTATAATTACAGAGTGTACCGTACATACTCTAGTATAAGCTGAGTTTTTCAGTACATTTTTTGTGCTGAAAAAACCCAACTCGGCTTATACTCGAGTCACTGTCTGTATTATGGCAATTTATATTGCCATAAAACAGACTGGGGGGTGGCAGCGAGCGCTTACCTCTCCTGCAGCTCCTGTCAGCTCCCTTCTCCTCCGCGCCGGTCCTTTCAGCACCTCTGTCAGCTCCCAGTGTAAGTCTCGCGAGAGCCATAGTCAGGGCCGGCGCGTCCATAAGGCGACACAGGCGGCCGCCTTAGGGCGCACCGGCTCTGGGGGCGCAAAATTCAAGTGACCGGCAGGAGAGAAGTGCTCCCTCCTGCCTGGTCACCTCCTGGATCCCCAGAGCGGCGCGGCGTGCGGCTGAAGTGGATTAGGAGGCGGCGAGGGAGCTCTGATCTCTGTCCGGCTCCCTCGCGCGCCTTTTGCGGGAGCCGGAATATGACGTCATATTCCGGCTTCCGCGGCATCAGAAAACAGCCTGCGAGGGAGCCGGTCAGAGAGATCAGAGCTCCTTCGCCACCTCCTAATCCACTTCAGCCGCACACCTCCCAGCAGCTTCACTGGACCACCAATGAGAGACCCATGCCAGCACTCCAGGTAGGGAGGCTGGGTGGGAAATTTAATTTATTAATTACTGTGTGTGTATGTCAGTGTGTGTGCGCATGTGAGTATGTGTGCCTGTGAGTGTGTGTGTGCATGTGAGTATGTGTGTCTGTCAGTGTGTAAGTGTGTCTATGAGTTTGTGTGTGTGTTTGTGTGTGTCTCAGTGTGCGTGTGAGTGTCAATGAATGAGTGTGTCAGATAAGTGAGTCTGGCTGTCAGAGACGTCTGTGTGTTTGTCATTGAGTGTGTGTGACTGTCAGTGTTTATACACCCCTGACTGTAGCGTGGCCAAGTGGAGTGTACCGTGGTACAGGAACTTCTGTTTCCTGTACCTGGCAGGACTGACTTGAAAAGCTCACTGTACCGGGATTCGCTCCGCTCAGCCACGCTACAAGAAAGGTAGGAGGCACACCAGGAAGGGGAGGGGTCCACTATGGGGGTGGGTGAGGAGGGGAGAAATACCCTGAGGTACAGGAAAAGGAGGGATGGGGGGAAAGGAATACTAAGCGACAGGGAACAGAGGGGAGAGGAACACTAAGGGATAGGGAAAGGAGGAGAGAGGGGAGAGGAACAGTAAGGGTCAGAGAAGGGAGGGGACCATTAAGGGACGGGGAGAGGGGCTGGATGTGAAAGAAACACACAGCGGGGCTTGAGAAGGAAAGAGACACACACACACACAAAGGAGCTGGGAAGAGTAAGACACAAAAGGGCTGGGAGAAAAGGAGTCACACAAAGGGTCTGGGAGGAGTAAGACACACAAAATGTGGGAGGATGTAAGAGTCATACAAAGAGGAGACATAGGAGACACACAAAGGCAAAAATAGATAAAATACACTAAATGGAGTCAGATATTTAAAGACTGGATAAGAAACACAAAAGGGAGGTTAAGAGGCACACAGGTGCAGATGTTTTTGGCGGGCGGAAAAATGCATCTTCGCCTATGTACCCAAAATTCTTTGCACTGGCCCTGGTCATAGTGCGACTCTTGCGAGACTTACACTGTGAGCTGGCAGAGGAGCTGCACGGACCGGCACTGAGGAGAAGGGAGCTGACAGGAGCTGCAGAAGAGGTAAGTAAGAGCTCTGCCAGAAGCCCTCCCCCTCCCCCCACTGAACTGCCAATGCCACTGGACCCCCAGGGAGTGAGAGCCCCCTCCCTGCCATGTATCAAGCAGGGAGGGGGGACGAAAAAATAAATAAATAATAAAAATATTAATAATAATAATAAAAAAATAATTTAACAAAATAAAATTAAAATAATAAAAAGAAAAAAATAATAATAATACAAATGCCCACCCCCCACCAAAGCGCTGCAACACACACACACACACTGCACTCATATATACACACACACACTGCACTCATATCTACACACACACTGCACTCATATATATATATACACACACACACACACACACACTGACACACACTGCACTCATATACACACACACACTGCACTCATTTACACACACACACACACACACACACACTGCATTCATTATATACACACACTGTAAATAAATATTTTAATTAATATAATTTTTTAGGATCTAATTTTATTTAGAAATTTACCAGTAGCTGCTGCATTTCCCACCCTAGTCTTATACTCGAGTCAATAAGTTTTCCCAGTTTTTTGGGGTAAAATTAGGGGCCTCGGCTTATATTCGGGTCTGCTTATACTCGAGTATATACGGTATATTAAAATTGTGTTTACATAAACTGTTTTACAGATTACGTTGAGATATTTGACTATATGCATCTTTCAGTTTCAGAGAAACTGCTATGTTTACATTTGGGGTTAATCCAGCCTCTAGTGGCTGTCTTCCGGACAGCCACTAGAGGCGCATCTGTGACGCAGGGGGAATATTTTGCTTCCATCGCACAGAGCGTCCATAGGAAAGCATTGAGAAATGCTTTCCTATGGACACTTTTAATGCGCGCGCGGCTCTTGCCGCGCATGCACATTCGGCTCCACTGACGTTGTACAAGGGAGCTGACGTCGGACGGGGAGGAGAGGTTACCAGAACCGAGGGAGCCCGGCGCTGGATTAAAGTAAGTGACTGAAGGGGTTTTAACCCCTTCAGCGCCACAAGAGGGGGACCCTGAGGTTGGGGGCACCCTCAGGGCACTATAGTGTCAGGAAAACCGCTTTGTTTTCCTGACACTATAGTGATCCTTTAACCTACCTAATTCTTTCTCATTGGACTACGAGAACATACCTCCACGTTGTTCCTCATTAGTCTGGACCCTGGCTGTACCCATTTGTATATGGTGTTGCATGACAGGTTAAATCTCATTGTGGTTTTTTTTTTTTTTTTTTTATGTGAGTTTTTTTTTTCCCCAGTTTGTTGCTTTGTTTACCAGAGTGGAACATTGCATGACAAGGTATTTAAGATCATATTTTAATTTAAAGATATTGCTAGACTGGAGTTTAATCTTACTATTGTCAGTGATGAATGGAGACAGGGTGTAGGGTTACTGGCAGAGGGCTTCTTTAGTGGTTTATTGGGTGATAGAACGTGATATAGGGTCACAGGGGAGTCTTCACAATGAATGTGGTCACTGGCCTGGGTTTAGCTTTACTAGCATGGAGGTCCTGATGGTGCATGGTTTTTTGGAGCCCCTGGAGACTTGTGTAAAATCAATTAAAGATTTAAGGTATTTTGATGCACCATGATCACTACAGCTTATAGGAATGGTTATGGTTTGACACAAACCAAAGATCCCCCAAAGATATGTCCTGGCATCTTGCTAGGCATATTTTAAAGGCAGGCCTTACATTTGCATAAAAATGATGATCTCATTCGTTGGCTGTGCTCATCAGCTGAAACTGCAGTAGGGTTCTGTTATGCACATAATAATAATTGCATACAAAAATATCTAAGCCCCCCGCTATGACGATTTAAAAGTGAAGTTGATTTACCTTACATCCCGCAGCTTGCTGTTCCCTGTGCTGAAACTCTGTCCATGGCTGAGATCATCAGTCTGGATGATTTTAACCAAACAAATGCTTTCCATAGGAAATCATTGGCAGGGTAGTGTGCATATCTGGTAAAAAAATGCCACACTGTGCCATTCAAATGGTCTCTATTCAGTAGATTTCAGCAGAAGCACCCATAGTGGCTGTCTCCCTGACATTCACTAAGGGTGCTTCTGCTGAAATCTACTGAATAGTGACCATTTGAATGGCACAGTGCAGCATTTTGCCACAAATGCACACAAGCCTTCTGATGCTTTCCTATGGAAAGCATTTGTTTGGTTGCAACAGGTAGAGGTATTTAAAACCTAGAACACAAATCTTGCTCTTCCTGCAGAACAGCAGTGTTTTTAATTACTGGGTTAAAACTGAATTGAGATGATGTGGTTTGGAAGCCAATAGTGTCCCTTTAAACACAGTTTGACCCTGCTTCTTAGGACATTATCACAGTTTGTCTGAATCCAATCTTATCTATTCCAGAATACATCTTATCACCATCCTTTCAGTTATTTTCGATAAATGTCCTTTTATCACATTTTTGGGGTGTTGTCTTCCATCTCAATATCACGTGGTTATGTCAACTTTCTACAATTAATTCACTGAGCAGAGGCATAATTTAATCAGATTTATATCCCCAGTTCTCACCAGAGTAGACTCAAATCCATATTCCTGCACAAGGTCACCACCATCCAGGCCAGCTTGCAAGTATTAAAGTCACAAAGACAAAACCTTCAATGTTCAGAGGAAAGGGATACTACAGTAAGAGGAACAGGGACATTATGCATAGCATTACCAAACTATGCAGGAAAAAACTTCAATACTTGAGACAGGATGCAATCAATCAGTTGATAACTGCCTCTAGCCCCCACGGCACCCCTCCAATGCAAGCTTCACTATATTATTATACTAATGGAGTATTCCTCTGAAACCAACCTTGTTGTGATGTAAAGTTAGTCTTCCCTGGAATGCATTGTTTACCAACAATGTTGGCCTATAAACCCATGTTATCCTGATCTCCTCTTAAATAAAGAATTAAAAAAAAAAAAAAGTTAAATGCAATGGAACTATAGATATCTCCCTTGATGTCACAAACAAAGCAGGTAGGCGTAGAACTGCAGTTATTTTTTACCAATCTCTCCAGTTATAGGCAGCTAGTTGCAGAGAAACCTCATCATACTATAATCTAGATTCTATACAATGGTGCTTGTAGTGTGCCTTTAATTATACCCTGCTACACATTCTGTAAAAACAAAGACTGTCATTGTTTTGAAGCAACATTCTAGCCACCATAACTACCTATGTCCATTGCATAGGCCATGGAGCACAGATGTCCTTTGCCATTGCTAGCCATAAAACTGTCCACATAGTGTATGGCCTGAGTAAAATGCTGTCTTCCTTTCATCAGCTTGCCTGTTAAACAGCGTTATTAACTTTGTTGTGTATGTATCTTTTTTTTTGTTTGCCATAATTTTAATGCACTTTATGTTATAATAACATTTTAAAAATAGTGCCACGCATGGAGTGCACCTTTTAAGGGTTAACTTATTACTGGGATGAGAAAAATGGAACTGTTTAGACAAGAAAATCCCAAAGGATATTGTAACATTCACTACTAAAGCTGGAGGACTTCCTGTGGACAGGGTAATGCAGGATGAGATACATTGTGCTCTATCATAGACCCAAGCCTTATCAGCCTATGTCAGGACTTATTGTTAAATGTGGCTGATGCTCTGAACAGGATGTTATTAACTGCGGCTATATTGCTACTGATGCTAAAGGCAGCTGTCTTTTAAATTGTACATGTTTGTATTGTAACGAGATATTTAAAGCAGACCTTTTGGCCAAAAACATGTGGATCTCAGCTTCATCTTCAAATAAGCATTTGTGTAATCATTATGATTGCCAAATCTGACAAAAGCATGGATCAAAACTATTCTGTCTAAAGTGCTACAAAGATATTTTTTTAATACAAGTGAAAAGTCTCCTTTCATTATGCCTGATGTAAATTGTATTTTTGCATAAATGATTTAAAAAATATATATGTTTTGTATTATTATTTATAAGGCTCCAGCATACTTGACAGCACTGGAAAATAGGTAAATGTGACATACAAGTTATTGTACAAAAAAGAGAAGACCACAGGCACTCCAAATTAAAGCCGTATGCAGATTTATTGGAAAAAAAATGCAACGCCAAGCAACGTTTCGACCAACAGAGGTCTTTTTCAAGCTTGAAAATGGTCGAAACGTTGCTTGGTGTTGCATTTTTTTTCCCAATAAATCTGCATACGGCTTTAATTTGGAGTGCCTGTGGTCTTATCTTTTTTCTACATTATCCTGGGATTGCTGGTCCTGATCCGGAGCACCCTTAGCCGTTGGGATTGAGTGCGGTTCCCACTATCCACTCTGCGTAATAAAAGTTATTGTGACAAAACAAGTTTGACATATATGAAGAAGATGAGGCCTATGCCTGCTCAAAAAGGCTGACTCTCTAATGAAATAGTGCTGTAATTACATGACAGGTAAAGCTGGAAATGCAGTATATCCAGAGGGAGATTGATAATTAGGTGAACTAACAATATAAAGTATGTGAACATAATGCCACATGCACAGAGGATAAGTTGGAACAGGGTTAATGAAGACAGCGAGGAGGTGTGATGGAGGTGGTGAAGTCTACAGACAGACGTTTGCTGGTTAGTTGGTATGCTTCCCTAAATATATTGTTTGTTAGGGATTTTGGAGACTTGGACATTCTAATGGCGTGAGGAATGGCATTCCAGAAATATGGGAAATCCTGGAGAACTCACAGAAGAAAGACTTCGTGTTGAGAGTGCAATACTGAGTACTGAAGATGTTTTCTTAATTAGAATTCTAAAGAATTTTGTAAGTGCATAGACATACCAGGTTCATTTTAACAGCTTAAAGGACAACTATAGTCACCCAGACCACTTCAGCTTAATGAAGTGGTCTGGGTGCCAGGTCCACCAGGTTTTAACCCTGCAACTGTAAACATGGCAGTTTCAGAGAAACTGCTATGTTTACATTGCAGGGTTAATCCAGCCTCTAGTGACTGTCTTCCTGACAGCCGCTAGAGGTGCTTCCGGCAATGCTCAATGTGAAAATCTCATTGAGCATGCAGAACGTCCATAGGAAAGCATTGCGTAATGCTTTCTTAGGGGCGGTTTGAATGTGCACAGCTCTGGCCGCGCATGAGCATTCGGCTCCACTCAGGATGCTATGTTTACATTTGGGGTTAATCCAGCCTCTAGTGGCTGTCTTCCGGGGCATATTTCGCTTCTATCGCGCAGAGTGTCCATATGAAAGCATTAAGAAATGCTTTCCTATGGACACTTTTAATGCGAGCGCGGCACTTGCCGCACATGCGCATTCGGCTCCACTGACGACGGACAGGGGAGCTGAAGTCGGAGGGGGAGGAGAGGTCACCAGTGCCGAGGTAGCCCGGTGCTGGCTTAAGGTAAGTGACTGAAGGAGTTTTAACCCCTTCAGCCCAGCGGGAGGGGGGCCCTGAGGGTGGGGGGGAACTAAGGACTATATAGTGCCAGGAAAACAAGTTTGTTTTCCTGGCACTATAGTGGTCCTTTAAAGGGTTACTCCAACCACCATGATCACTTCAGTGATTCAAAGTGGTCATGGTGGTAGGAGTCAGTATATGCAGTGTTTCAGCTTAAGAACTGAGATATTTATATTTGTGTGCTGGGGGCTAGTTGCACTACTAGCACAAGTGACATTGGCAACCTAGAACTTTGTTCCGGCCTGTCAATGTCAATTCTGTGCATAAAAACATCTGTCGTTAGTGTGGTGACAGACATGATAATTTTCCATTAAATTATGTATATATAACTTATCATACAGAGTTAGTTTTCATCACACTCTAATTTAGTGTACCCATGACAGGTATACTCTAGGTATAGGCTGATGTTTGGGAATAGTACGTTTGGGAGTACGTTTAAGCAGGTAGCTTTATTTTGTTAGTACCGTATTGGTGAATATTGGAGTCTATGAACAGTCCAATAGTGATTTAAGCTAAGCACAGTTCTAATACTTTTTATCACCTTTCCTTTGACTTTGCAGCACATTTTATTATTATTACTATTGGCATTTATGTAGCGCCAACCTATTCCGCAGCACTTTACAATGGTATGAAGGGGGAAGTTTAACAATTGTTACATTGTTGCCATCCATCATTATCTAAAATCAGGAAATGTTCAATATTTTATAAGAAAATTCAAAAGTTTCTCTCTAGAAATTAATCCATGGGCAGTCATGGTGAGCTTAAAGTTTAAAAAAAAAACACTAAAACAAAAGAGTATGACTCACCTAAAAGGTTTGTCTTAGTGTGGGCAGATATTACATGACCATACAATGGTAAAGAAAACAAATGTTTTTTAAATATGCATGAAGGTTTCGAAGTTATTATGTTTAAGTGCAGGTTTGCCTGTTAGGAGATTTGCCAGTATAGGAGATTAAAATAAATAAAGCTAAAGTGGTTTTAAAAGGAGGTTCACAGATATCAAGATATTCCCATACTAAGATTTGAGTGCACTGTCCCTGACACATGTGCCATACACAGTGGGGTTATGGTGCCAGGAGTGTCCAACCTCTCATTGTAAGTAGTCAAACCATTTAACAATTGTTTGGCTTCTTACTTAGGGTCCACCAGACACCGCTCCCGTCCTCTGTTACTAACAGCGAATAGCTGTAAGCTCCCAAGCAGGAGCTTCTGCTAGCTCTCTTGATCTAAGCCCTGATTGCTCTCAGCCAATGAGCTAGGCCAGGCTTAGCTCACACAGAGAGCTTCTGGCTCTTTTTGTAATGTAGTGGAGGCGGGGAGCAGCACCTGGCAGAACCCAGGTAAGAAGTGAAACCGATATTTAAAATGATTTGAATACTTGAATGGAGGGCACAAGGGCACTCCTGGCCAGGTCCAGTGCAAGGATTTTTGGCTACACAGGCAAAGATGCATTTTTCCTCCTGCCCGTTAAAAATAAAACACTTCTTCACCTGTGTGTCTTGTAACCCCTCTTTTGATTTTCTTACCCTCTTTAGTGTATTTGATCCCCCCTTTACCATGTTTTACACCCTCTTGTGTCTCTTTATAACCCCCCTTGTGCATCTTTCTTCCTCAGCCCCTTTGTGTGTCTTCCTCCCCATTCTTTTTTGCGTATCTCTCCCCCGCCCCCCCACCCCAGCCCCTTTCTGTGGCTCTCTCCCCTCAGCACATTTTGTGTCTTTTTCCATGTGATATAGACTTAGATATATAGCAACACACAACCATACAGAGGAACACAAACAAATACAGGCACACAGTCATACAATCTACACATACAGGTACAATGTCATACAAATGCAGACACACACAGAGACATTCAGACACTGGCATACAGGACAGGAGCTGAGGCAGGAGGACAGGAGCTGAGGCAGGAGGACAGGAGCTGAGGCAGGAGGACAGGAGCTGAGGCAGGAGGACAGGAGCTGAGGCAGGAGGACAGGAGCTGAGGCAGGAGGACAGGAGCCGAGGCAGGAGGACAGGAGCCGAGGCAGGAGGACAGGAGCCGAGGCAGGAGGACAGGAGCCGAGGCAGGAGGACAGGAGCCGAGGCAGGAGGACAGGAGCCGAGGCAGGAGGACAGGAGCCGAGGCAGGAGGACAGGAGCCGAGGCAGGAGGACAGGAGCCGAGGCAGGAGGACAGGAGCCGAGGCAGGAGGACAGGAGCCGAGGCAGGAGGACAGGAGCCGAGGGAGGAGGACAGGAGCCGAGGGAGGAGGACAGGAGCCGAGGGAGGAGGACAGGAGCCGAGGGAGGAGGACAGGAGCCGAGGGAGGAGGACAGGAGCCGAGGGAGGAGGACAGGAGCCGAGGGAGGAGGACAGGAGCCGAGGGAGGAGGACAGGAGCCGAGGGAGGAGGACAGGAGCCGAGGGAGGAGGACAGGAGCCGAGGGAGGAGGACAGGAGCCGAGGGAGGAGGACAGGAGCCGAGGGAGGAGGACAGGAGCCGAGGGAGGAGGACAGGAGCCAAGGGAGGAGGACAGGAGCCGAGGGAGGAGGACAGGAGCCGTGGAGGGGGGGCAGGGTCTGAGGAAGGGGGCACCTAAAATGTATTCCTCCCCCTCCCTGAGGCTTACCTTGGGCCAGGATGGGTGGGACGGGATCTGCATCCTGCAGTCAGTAAAGTCGGCCGGCCTCTCCTGATGATGTCAGGAGGAGGGGGCGTGACTTCTGCTCTTCTCCCAGACTCCCAAGCGGTCCTGGAAGATGAGCAGTGTAAGTCACGCCCTCTCCTCCTGACATCATCAGGAGAGGTTGGCTGCAGGCTGAGAGAGGTAAGTTGAAAACTCAGAGTCCCCAGCCAGAGGCAGGGGATTTGGATTTTTGAGCTCCCCTTCTCTTGCGCCCTAAGGCGGCCGCTTGTGCCGCCTTATGGACGCGCTGGCCCTGCTCCTGGAACCACAACCACTGCAGTACGCTGTCACTCATAGGAAATTATGCAGTCTATAAAACCTGGAGATTCTGACGGTTTGACCTAGAGAGCTTGGCAAACTGATTTCTTTTTATTACAAAAAGCACAGATCTGCCTTTATCTGCACCTTTTTCCATCCACACATTACATTCCATATTCAATTCATGGCCTATTTGGTTCTACTCACAGTTAACAAGACGATTCTGTGTTTTCTTTACATGTTGGAATCCCCACTTTCTTTTTGCATGAGGCATCAAGGTTTTAGAAGTCCATGCATTTTTGCATGCAAATACTCCATAAACTTGATATACAATGATCAGCCACAACATTAACACCACTGACAGGTGAAGTGAATGACATGAATTATATTGTTACCATAGCACCTGTCTATGGGTGGGATATATTAAGCAGCAAGTGAACAGTCAGTTTGTGGAATTGTATGTGTTGGAAGCAGGAAAAATGGACAAGCGAAAAGATCTAAGTGACTCTGAAAAGGCCAAATAGTGATGGCTAGAGATGTGTCAGAGAATCTCCAAACTGGCAACTCTTGTTTGGTGTTCCTGGTATGTAGTGGTTACTACCTACCAGAAGTGATGCAACAAAGAACATATTTGTGTTCAGTGATGTCTCAAGTGTACAATATCCCCCATGTATGAGTTTTATGGGATTTTATAAAGTTGCAGGGTCAAATATAGGGCTTGGTTTTACACATTAAAATTGTCAGATTGGTTTGCTGGGTCTATGTTGCCTTTGAAACCAGATAGCAGCCCAGAAATGGGAATTACCTCCATTATGGCATACAATGTGCAAAAGTAGACAACCCAGGGTATTTAAAATGGGGTATCCACTTAGACACAAAACCTGGCCAAAGTTAGTTTTAATATTTGTTTTTTGCATTTTAAACAAGTCGGTTGAAGTGTACCGAAACCAATGTATGCGGTAGGCCTGTAATAAAGAGGGCCCACCTTAGTTAACATGTATAGCTTGGAGGAAAGACGAGACAGAGGGGGATATGATAGAAACATTTAAATACATAAAGGGAATCAACACAGTAAAGGAGGAGACTATATTTAAAAGAAGAAAAACTACCACAACCAGAGGACATAGTCTAAAATTAGAGGGACAAAGGTTTAAAAATAATATCAGGAAGTATTACTTTACTGAGAGGGTAGTGGATGCATGGAATAGCCTTCCAGCTGAAGTGGTAGAGGTTAACACAGTAAAGGAGTTTAAGCATGCGTGGGATAGGCATAAGGCTATCCTAACTATAAGATAAGGCCAGGGACTAATGAAAGTTTTTAGAAAATTGGGCAGACTAGATGGGCCGAATGGTTCTTATCTGCCGTCACATTCTATGTTTCTAGTTATAAAATAATAAATTAAACTGAGTTGAGGGAGTGGTGGGTGGAGCCTGCCGATCGTCAGAATCCGCGGTGATGCAGGTAAAGGGGGGGGTGCTTTAAATAGGATCATCAAGCCCCTCCCACAACTCCAGGCAAGCCTTTACATTTGTGTTCGGTGCTATTCTTGTAATGTAAACGTATGTATAGCATGGTGTAAATTATAGATATGAACAAGTCGGTGGAAGTGTGCCGAAACCGACGTATGCTGTAGGCCTGTAATAAAGAGGGCAAAAATTAGCAGTGTCTTGCAAAAGAAAATATTTATTACATATTAAAAATACCTCAAGATGACAGTTTAACAAAGGCAGACCTCATTTCTAACACAGGTTGAGGTATATACAAAGCAAATGCTGAGGACTTCCAGCGACCCAAAGACTTAATTACATGCACTGGAATATTTTGACCAGAGGTTGTGGAGGCTGCCCCTATCCGAAAGGAATGGCCGGAAAAATTGCTAGCGTTCAGACCTAGTCTGGTCAGTAACATGCGAACGTATTGCATGAATTTAGCCAGACTAAGGCGTTAATGATTATAGATATGTATCTAGTACTTTTACCAGGCACCATTTGTTTGCAGTAGGATAATATGTAATATGCACTACTTTGCCCAGCTGACTTGTTTACGTAACGGGTAGTGACAAGATATAGTGATCTTGTCGTTTAACGAGATAGCACTGTTTGAGGCAGTCTCGTGCGTATTTGTTACCATGTATGGTAAACTCGCAAGGTCTAAGAAAACCGTAATACGCCAAGTAAATGGCTGTTTTGATTAGCAGATTTGTAGTGTGTTCAAATGGGACAGTATCCAACAAGTCAGACATGTCTTTAAATAACTGTTTATGTACTAGTAATCTTGTGGTCGGAGGAGTGGTTCTGGTTTTCTGTATGCCTTTGAGAATGTTTTTAATGGGGTAAGATTATAAAAAAAAAACTAGGGTTATCTGGTTATAAGGTATACATGTGGTGTCGGATGCTGGTTAAATATAATTTGATGGTGTTGTCTGACAGTTTTAGATGACAAAATGAAGCAAAAGCTACCAGCATGGAAATGGTTATAAAACTGAACCAAGTTATGTTCTAACATAAACCTCTTATACAGTTTGAAGGCTCTATTGTAGGACCGTTTAGTGTTTTCGGACAAGGCTAAACTAGCCAGATCACACTGCCGCTGGGGAATAGACGATGGGCTCCCTATTCCCTGCAGATCATACTGTCGCTGGGGAATGGAGACTGGGCTCCCAACTCCCTGCATATGACACTGCCGCTGGGGAATGGAGACTGGGCTCCCTATTACCTGCATATCACTCTGCCGCTGGGGATCTGAGCCGACTGCCCAGCATCCCTGTAGCTCACCCTGCCGCTGGGGAGGGAGGACACTGCTCTCCTCTCCCTGCAAGGTACACTGCTGCTGGGAAAGGAGAGACAGCTCTCTATTCCCTGCAAATCAATCTGCCGCTGGGGATCTGGGCTGACCGGAGAGACCTCGGTCCCATCTCCACCTGCCGCCTGGGATTCCTCCCAGTAAATGTCTACAATATCTTCCCAGCTGAATGGGTCTGGATCTAGGTCTGTCACCTTGCTGTCCTGCTGAGCCTTCCCAATGGAGTGGAAGAGATCTCGGTAGCCCTGCTCCAGTTCCCACTCCAGGGTTGCTAGGTGAGCCAGGTGTTGCTCTACCTCATGGGGGTCATCCCAGTCATGCCTAGCCTCCCTCTCGTAGAAAATATCCAGAAGTCTGGTCTGTGCAGGGCTCCCGAAGTCAGTCTCTGCAAAGGACTCCCATAACAAGCCAGGACCATCAAACTCCTCTCCCTCTGGCTTGTCATGCTCGGCTGTCCAGGGTATATACTGTGCCATATACCACCAGAGCGCCTGGTAGGCATCCTCCAGCCATAGCTCCTGCCATACCCGGTGCTCTAGTTCCTTCACCCATTCCTCCAGGGGCTGCTCTCCCAGGAAGGGCATCCGCAGGGCCACTTGCTTCTGCAACTGCTGTTCTTCACTGGGGAGACTCTCACCCCGCTGGTATTGTAAATTATCCATAGTCTAAAGGCAGCAGGCGGGCAACCAGGCTCCTCCAATGCACAGTGGCGAGATTGGTCTCGTCACAAGGGCCTTCTGTTTTCTTGGGAGAACCTGGCACCCCCAAAGAATGAAAAAACGAGATGGCCTTGGTCAGATCACTGCAGGGAGAGGAATCATTCTCCATGAACAGAAAGTCATCTAGATAATGTATTACCGCCTGGCATCTGCAATTTTTTAACAGTAGCCAACCTAAGTGTGGCGGAACCAACCTCGCCACTGAGAACTGGAGAAGCCTGGTTGCTAGCCTCCTGCCCAGTGATTATGGCCCAGGACTATATTGCCCTGTAAAACTTACATTTGGGGGTGGCGAAACTGACCTCGCCACGTGTCCTTGGAGGGGGCTGATTGCCCGCCTCTTGCCTTTGGACTATGGACCAGACTTTATGGGAATGTGATACCCCAGATAGCTATACCATGGAGCCTATTCATATAATGAAAGACTATGGGAAAGACTTTAGCTCCATGGCAATTGTACTGTGTGAATAGGATCTGCGCGCTATTCAGTAGTTTTGTGCGCTCAGATCCCAGCTATCTGGGGATATGTGAAATGTCTGTGTGTTATGGATAAAAAGTAACTTTCTGTATTTTAAAGTGTGTTATGTCTTTCTGTAACCATGTGGTTAATGGAGTCTGCTTCTAGCCCTGGATAATTGGATTACTTTCCTCTTTGTCTCCAGGATAGAGGCCTATGTAAAACCTGTCTAAACCGGTTTGCCATGCGGCTAGTAAGGGACAAAAGATACTTTTAGTAACGTTTGAACCCCTGGTTGGATTCATGCCATGGTTTTTGAGTTATGAAAGTTGTGTAAAAAGTATATTTTAAACTGTATGCATAATGGGATTATGTGTCACACTAAGGGGAGGGGATGTGTGGGTTGCACCCGTGATACTATTGGTCATTTTATGCCTCCCCCTGTGTGTGGCCTGTATGTGTGAGATGGAAATAAAAGCCAGGCTGGATGAGCCAGTCCAGAGTTCCTGTTTTACCCTCAAAGTGAAGTGTCGTCTCATTATTGGGGGAAGAATTTATTGCATGCTGTTCCAGTTTGACTGCTAGGATTGAAAACCTATTCGTATGGTTCCTCTTCAACTATCTACAGCATTCAGAGGCTTGAGAGGATTTATATGCTTCTCAGATTCGGTGATTGTGGTGTCTGCCAGAGTGCTTGGAGTCCTCAGGAAACGCTAGGAGCATCCTTTAACGGAGGTACTCAGTCGGGGTGCCAGGCGATCCGTTACACTAAGGTTTCGGCAAAGGTATCAAATATCTTTGGGCTGCTTTTAGACCCGAACGTGAGCCTTGTGAAAAAAATAATAGAAACCTTTCCATTTCAGACCATGCAGATGCCATAGTGACGGGCGTATGGGTAGTAATGGGGGGTATGGGTAGTAAAATGGGGGCTCCTGAAAAGGTCCCAACAAGAACCCATCCTCCAATTCTCTTTGTAAAAGAGCATCAACCATTTCCACGTCAGAAAATGCTGATTGCAAATTGTTGCATTCGGAAATGTCAGCAGGGACATGTACCAAACCCATATGAAATCCCTCTGTGAAACCATCAATCAAAACATCCACTAGGTGTTTAGATGGGTAAGAAGTTAATGCGTGAGCCAAAGAACCAATGTTTACAGATGTCAAATATGGTTTAGCATGACTTTTATTAGGACACATGGACTTGGCATGAGCCCTAAAACAATGTGAACACACATGTCACAATCTGCCGGCACTATAACCAAATGTACCTACATTAACGTTGTTACACACCTGCGACTTTCCCAGGTAAACAATAGGACGACCGAGTTTATCCTTGCCTGATCTGTCCATCCTAGTCTGTGGCTCATGGAAAGTCCCAGGTGTGGACTCTGGTATGATGGGACAATAGTCCGAGGAATTTGATTTGGAAGCACAAATAGCACAAGCCGGTGTCTTGAGACCAGAAAAATGTCTGCAAAATAGCTCAGTATCCATACGGCTCCAGTCAGTTTAAACGTTATATTGAGTGAAAATTGCAGACGCCCTTGTTGAAAAGGACCGGTGATAGTCATAAAAGGATGGCCCACCGTATTTTTTTCCCAAGTCCACCAGCTTGTGCATATAGAGGTTGAGTTCCTCTCGTCTATGCGGGTAAGCAGAACAAATGACATCACGATAGATACCAAATGCTATGACAAAATCGGGTATGGACAGTTTCTTATTTAGTCTAGGGTCCCTGGCTTTTAAAACCACCGAAATATCACCATAAGCATAAGTGCGATTCTCAATGACATCGTGTGAAGCAATAAGTAAAGAAACAATATTAACATCCTTCCCCTCCAATATGTCTTTCTTAATGTTAGCAGGGACCATGTGCACCAGATTGATAATGTGGGTTTCAGAACCGGAAGGTACGTAATTACCCGTTTGCAACAGTGGAGCATTGGGGAGTACAATAGTCGAGGGCATGGAAGGCATGACAGGAGGGCTCCAAGCCTCGATCCTATCAAGTCTATCGTTGACCTTGCCCATAGTTGCTACTAGTGAAGCACCCATGGCATGTAGGTCTGAGTTGCCTGAACCACTTGTGCCTTCTCCCGCCCCCGAGTTATCTGTATTAGTCCGCATTAGCTTGTACAGCTCTGCTTTCCTGGCCGTGGCAGGAAAAGGAATACTGTGTCTACGGAGTTCTGCAGTAATGCGAGGGATGGTCCATGACCTTATAGAAGTTGGACTCCCGACGTCGCCTTTACATGAAGTTGACAAGGATCTGACCGTAGAACTGGGTAGAGACAAATTGTCTGTGTCTTCAGGTAGATGGGACATGCTAAAAGAAAATAGTCAAAACATAATCAGCCACTGTGCCATATGTGGTTACTGGCTGGCTAACTAATGCCAGATGGCGAAACAATTTTCTAAGTGTGGTGACAGGTGTGGCCCTGCTAGATGCCAAATGGCTTGAGAGGCTCTATCTATTGGCGCAAGGGAATTGTTGCCACCAAAACATTGTGGCGGGGTGTTGGCCTCTCGATGACAACTAAAAGCATAAGATAGAAAGGTAGTGACAAGTGAGTCCCTCTCTATGCGACCGTGCGAGGCGGCCAGCTATGATTGGGCCCGAGGGGTGAATATCCTCAAGCATGGAGGAAATGGGTTGGCCTCACGGGACCACTGAGACTAAGGCGAAGAAACCAGAATATTTTACTTGTGACTGCCTATCCTAGATAAGCCAGTAACACTAAATATCCTTTAAGGGGGGGGGGGGGGCGGGGAAGGTACATGGGAGGGGGTTTAGGCAAAACGTACCTGAGACCGACTTTTTGGTTATGTCAGAAAATTGGTCACAACCCAAAACAGAACCGGAGACTTCTACTACTATTGACCTAATGATAGTAAAGAGGAGTATATGTTATACAGGGTAACAAACGTACTTTAACGCTGAGAGTAACCGCTTACTTTCTACCTTACTTACTGGAAAGTGCTAAATAAACATTTGATAGAACAAATAACGCAGTTGATATAAGTCAACTGGAACCTGAAAAGCAAGCATAGAGAAATAAGTAAGGTAATCTCTGACATACTAGCCTTAATACAGTGCTGTGGTAATAGCGCCATATGAAAAACTGACCAGAATAATTTGAAGCCAATAAGAGATTTAGTAAACACACAACCTTTAACCTGAAGCTGATCCATATCTAATGCAGACAGATCATACATGTGTATATACTTGAATTCAGAAAGAAAAAGGGAAGATAACAGTAGTCTGTCTAATACCATGCATCGGAATTGTCATATCTACCTATTGGTGTGACATGCCCCATGAAAGTAATGTGTATGTGCTGCCCCCATGTAAACTATGTGCCATGAGGGTAGAGTGCCCAGTAACTATCTGAGTAATAGAAAATAGTTAACCATATGGAAAGGAGCGTGGAGGAGGAGCATGGGGGCGCTACGTTGGAAGGATCCGCTAAGTGGGTGTCAGGGCGGCAGGTGCTCTTGAGTCGGCGGAGTGGGAAAAACTGACAGCTGGATACAGGGAGAAGCTGCTTTTAATGTAAGTGCTTGTCCTTATTGCTTTAAAAAAAAATTATATATATATATATATATATAAATAAAATTGTGTTTTATTGAAGGGAGCAGGGGGCTAGTAATAAAGGGGGGCAGGGGGCTGGTGATAAAGTGGGGCAGGGTACTGATGAAGGTGGGCAGGGGGCTGATGAATGGGGTAGGGTTTTGTTGAAGGGGTTGCAGGCCACAGATTGTGAATGTGCCTGAAATTGTAGGGGGTCAAACAAAGATGGTGGGGGGGTCGCCACAAGATTGGCTCGCACAGGGCGCCTGAACACCTAAGGCCAGTCCTGATAATACTACACATAATTACAGCAGCTAAATTACTCTAAGCAAAAAACTGGAAAGTAGAGATAATCCCACACATCCAAGAATTAATAACACAAGTCATATGGCAAGCAAGAATGGAAAGGGGTTTCTTGGTTAATTTAGATAACAGATATACCCAAATAGAAGACTGGGACAACTGGATAGATAAATGGAAAGGATAATTTAAAAGAAGGCATAGATCTTATCCCCAAAACGGGCGAAAAAACCCCAAAAAACTGAATAATAAAATAAGGATAACACATTAGATATAAGTGACTCTCAGTCTCTCCAAAAAAGTATAATGAAAAAGTAAATTAGACAAATAACCCAACACCCAACCCAAAAAAATAAATCCAATTTACTAATCTCAGATCAAACAGCTGCGACCAGCACAAAAAAAATATTATTTTTTTTAATAGGAAATAAGACACCTGATCACTAATACAGTACCATACAGCACATATACTGTAAAGTAGAATGATCAGGCATCAGGGAAGGATTAGTAAAAACAATAAAAAAGGCTGCGCCACAATCAGTAATAAAAAGTCCAGTAAAAAGGAAAGTCCAAATATTTTATCCTTACAAATGGTCTTTGGTGGTGAGGTCTTCTACTCTTGTAGTGGATCCACTGCTCTGTGACAGCGTGGGTGGATTTATCCCCACCTAAGGATTTATTTTAGTACAGGAAACTTCCAGAGATGTTTTTCAAAGGTTTTATATAAAACCAATAAAAGGTTAATAAAATAATACTAAAAAGACAGGCTAAAAATTAGCTCCTACCTCTTCCTTTAATTCATTCCAAGCTTTTCTTGACGTTAATAAATTCGTTAGAAAAGCCACACTAAAAAGATTTTTTATAAACAAAAATAACGAAGAACCCATTCCATCTATCCCACCCCCTCCAAAGATAGACAATAGTTCTTTTATAAATACACATCTTAGAGAAAAATCTAAGTTTTACCCATCTCATTTTAAATCGGCTCCTCTCACTCTATTTGAGAAACTTGTCCAAAAAGATTTAGAAAAAATCAAATATAAAAAATATGATTCCCAAAACCTCACAAATGTTGAAAGACAGGCAATCAAAGAACTCCAAAAAGATAGAGATATATTCATCAAACCAGCCGATAAAGGTGGTGGAGTGGTTATTCAGTCTAGTAAAATGAAGCTCATAGGCAATTAAAAGACAAAAATGTATATGAACAACTTTTATCTGATCCTACTAAAAATATACAAATTATCTTATCCACTTTTTTTAAATAAAGGTTTTAATTTAAATATTTTAAACAAACATGAATTAAATTTTTTAAATAAAAAATTCACGAGTACCCCTGTTATTTATTTCCTTCCCAAAATTCACAAAAATGAACATCCTCCTCCAGGTAGACCAATCGTCTCTGGGATAGGCTCACTTTTATGTAACCTTTCCCAATATATTGATACCCTCCTACAGCCTTCGGTCAAACTTATGCAATCCTATTTAAAAGACTCCATGTCTCTTTTAAAATTTTTAAGTGATTTCACCTGGAAAACAAATTTTATACTAGTCACATGTGATGTCCAGTCTCTTTATACCATTATCCCCCACGATATAGTCTGTCAAGCTATAAAATAAATTTTAACTAAAGAAGCTAGGATCCCAGACATCCAAATTGATTTTATAATAGAAGGTATAAAGATTATTTTAAATAATAATTACTTTTGGTTTTTAGACTCATTTTATCTGCAAAAGAGAGGTACTGCTATGGGGACTAGATTTGCCTCCAGCTACGCCAACTTGTTTATGGCGGACTGGGAAACCGAAGCGATTTGGGGTAATCACACGTGGCGGGCAAACCTAGTCTCCTACTTCAGATATATAGATGACCTCTTTTTTATTTGGGACGGACCAGAAAACCACCTTATTGATTGTATTAACCATCTAAATACCAATAATAGGGGTATTATTCTCACACATGAATATAGTAAGGAATCTATTAATTTTTTCGATCTTAACATTTTTATCAATAAGGGACAACTTCGTACAAAAACCTTTTTTAAACAAGTATGTGTAAATACAGCTATAGATAGATCCAGTTGCCATTATAAGCCTTGGCTTGAGAGTGCTCCAAAAAGCCAATTTTTGCGCCTCCGCAGAAATTGTTCAGAACAAGCAGTTGTTTTAACGAACAAGCAGAGGTTTTAAAAAATAAATTCATGGGAAAAAAAGTATTCAGAACCCGATCTAAACACCACAATTAGTATAGTAAAACGAAAAGAACTTCTGATGTATAAAAATAAAGAAAACAACGAATCAATTTCACTTCCAGTTATTTTTAATTTTAATAATAAAAGTAATGATGTTAAAAAAATAATAAGAAAACATTGGCATATACTCAAACATGATGAGGTACTTAACCCTATCATACCCACTCACCCAAATATTGTTTTTAGAGGAGCACCGAATTTTAAATCTATTTTAACCACAAATTTTACTAAAAAAATCCCCTTCCAAAAATTTATCTTTTTTCCCTCAAAAGAATGTTTTTTATAGATGTAAACAATGCATTGTATGTAAAACTACAGATCACTCTAATCCATCTAAAGTTATAAATTTCATGTCAAATAGGACCAAAAAAGTGTATAATATTTATGATTTTATATGTTGTAATACGAAAAATTGTATCTGCTCGAGTGCCCATGTGGCCTCCAATATGTGGGGATGACCACCAGGTGCTTAAAAATAAGACTGAGCGAACATTGCAGAAATATTAAAAATCAGAGGAAGTGCTCCCTCGCCAGTCGCCGGCCAGCGCTGCCCAGCAGCCACAGGACCACCAGGGAAAAAAGATGACCCCCCCCCCAGCATTCCCAAAGGTAAGGAGGCTGGGGGGGTTAAAGTAAAAAAAAGTGTTAATGTGAGTGAGTGAGTGTGTGTCTGTTAGTGAGTGTGAGTGTGTGTGTGTGTGTGTCTGTAAGTGTGTGTGTGTGTCTGTAAGTGTGAGTGTGTGTCTGTTAGTGTGTGTGTGTCTGTTAGTGTGTGTGTGTCTGTTAGTGTGTGTGTGTCTGTTAGTGTGTGTGTGTCTGTTAGTGTGTGTGTCTGTTAGTGTGTGTGTCTGTTAGTGTGTGTGTCTGTTAGTGAGTGTGTGTCTGTTAGTGAGTGTGTGTCTGTTAGTGAGTGTGTGTGTGTGTGTGTGTGTGTGTTAGTGAGTGTGAGTGTGTCTGTTAGTGTGTGTGTGTGTGTGTGTGTGTGTGTCTGTTAGTGTGTGTGTGTGTGTGTGTGTTAGTGTGTGTGTGTGTCTGTTAGTGTGTGTGTGTGTCTGTTAGTGTGTGTGTGTGTCTGTTAGTGTGTGTGTGTCTGTTAGTGTGTGTGTGTGTCTGTTAGTGTGTGTGTGTGTCTGTTGGTGTGTGTGTCTGTTGGTGTGTGTGTCTGTTGGTGTGTGTGTCTGTTGGTGTGTGTGTCTGTTGGTGTGTGTGTCTGTTGGTGAGTGTGTCTGTTGGTGAGTGTGTCTGTTAGTGTGTGTGTCTGTTAGTGTGTTTGCCTGTGAGTGTGTGTGTGTCTGTTAGTGAGTGTGTGTCTGTTAGTGTGTCTGTTAGTGAGTGTGAGTGTGTGTGTGTGTCTGTTAGTGAGTGTGTGTGTGTGTGTCTGTTAGTGAGTGTGTGTGTGTCTGTTAGTGAGTGTGTGTGTGTGTCTGTTAGTGAGTGTGTGTGTGTGTCTGTTAGTGTGAGTGTGTGTGTCTGTTAGTGTGAGTGTGTGTGTGTCTGTTAGTGTGAGTGTGTGTGTGTCTGTTAGTGTGAGTGTGTGTGTGTCTGTTAGTGTGAGTGTGTGTGTCTGTTAGTGTGAGTGTGTGTGTCTGTTAGTGTGAGTGTGTGTGTCTGTTAGTGTGAGTGTGTGTGTCTGTTAGTGTGAGTGTGTGTGTCTGTTAGTGTGAGTGTGTGTGTCTGTTAGTGTGAGTGTGTGTGTTAGTGAGTGTGAGTGTGTCTGTTAGTGTGTGTGTGTGTCTGTTAGTGTGTGTGTGTGTCTGTTAGTGTGTGTGTGTCTGTTGGTGTGTGTGTCTGTTAGTGTGTGTGTCTGTTAGTGTGTGTGTCTGTTAGTGTGTGTGTCTGTTAGTGTGTGTGTCTGTTAGTGTGTGTGTCTGTTAGTGTGTGTGTGTGTCTGTTAGTGTGTGTGTGTGTCTGTTAGTGAGTGTGTGTCTGTTAGTGAGTGTGTGTCTGTTAGTGAGTGTGTGTCTGTTAGTGTGTCTGTTAGTGAGTGGGTGTGTGTCTGTTAGTGTGTGTGTCTGTTAGTGAGTGTGTGTCTGTTAGTGTGTCTGTTAGTGAGTGTGTGTGTGTCTGTTAGTGAGTGTGAGTGTGTGTGTGTCTGTTAGTGAGTGTGAGTGTGTGTGTCTGTTAGTGAGTGTGTGTTAGTGAGTGTGAGTGTGTCTGTTAGTGTGTGTGTGTGTGTGTCTGTTAGTGTGTGTGTGTGTCTGTTAGTGTGTGTGTGTGTCTGTTAGTGTGTGTGTGTGTCTGTTAGTGTGTGTGTGTCTGTTAGTGTGTCTGTTAGTGTGTGTGTGTTTGCCTGTGAGTGTGTGTGTGTGTGTGTCTGACTGTGTGTGTGTGTATGTTAGTGAGTGTGTGTGTGTGTCTGCTAGTTTGTGTCTGCTAGTGACTGAGTGTGTGTCTGTTATTGTGTGTCTGTTAGTGAGTGTGTTTGTCTGTTACTGAGTGTGAGCGTGTCTGTTAGTGTGTGTGTTTCTGTTAGCGAGTGTGTGTTTCTGTTAGCTAGTGTATGCGTATCTGTCAGTGAATGTGTGTGTGTGTATTTAGAATGCGGGGTTAAGGTTGGGTGGGGGGGCTGAGTTTTGTCCTGCCTAGGGCAGCACAAAACCAGGATACACCACTGCCCCCCCTTATTATATATCATTTTATTCAGGGGAAACAGGGCTTTCATTTAATATCAAATATTTAGCTATGAAACATAATTTTAATATGAAAAAGATGGGAGAAAATAAGAAATTGTGGTGTTTTTTTTTTTTTTAGTTCTACATGACATTTTAACTGTCAACGTCAAAATACTGTTTGCTTTTACTGCAATAAAATACACATATTTGTATTCAGCAAAGTCTCACGTGTAAAACAGAACCCCCTATGTACAGGTTTTATGGAGTTTTGGGAAGTTACGGGGTCAAATATAGCACGTTACATTTGAAATTGAAATTCGCCAGATTGGTTACGTTGCCTTTGGGACTTTATAGTAGCCCAGGAATGAAATTTACACCCATAATGGCATACCATTTGCAATAGTAGACAACCCAAGGTATTGCAAATGGGGTATGCCCAGTCTTTTTTAGTAGCCATTTGGTCACAAACACTGGCCAAAGTTAGCGTTAGTATTTGTTTGTGTGTGAAAAATGCAAAAAACGCCAATTTTGACTAGTGTTTGTGACTAAGTGGCTACTATAAAGACTAGACATACCCCGTTTGCAATACCTTGGGTTGTCTACTATTGCAAATGGTATGCCATCATAGGGGTAATTTTCATTCTTGGGCTACCATAGGGTCTCAAAGGCAACCTACCCAATCTGGCAAATTTTAATGTGAAAAAAATGAAACACAAGCCTTATATTTGATGCTGTAACTTTTGAAAACACCATAAAACCTGTACATGAGGGGTACTGTTGTACTCGGGAGACTTCGCTGAACACAAATATTTGTGTTTCAAAACAGTAAAAAGTATCGCAGCAATAATATCGTCCGTGTAAGTGCTGTTTGTGCGTGAAAAATGCAAAAAACTTCACTTTTACTGGCGATATCATTGTTGTAATACATTTTACTGTTTTGAAACACTAATATTTGTGTTCAGCGAAGTCCCCCGAGTAGAACAGTACCCTCCATGTACAGGTTTTATGGTGTCTTGGAAAGTTATAGGGTTAAATATTGTGCTAGCAAATTAAATTCCTTTTTCTTTCGGCATGGGTTGTCAGGCAGGTCCTGCTAATTGTAATTAATTAAGATACCCAATTATGTAAAAATATTACGTAAATATATGTAGAATTAATATATGTGTATGTATGTGTGTATGTATATATATATATATATATATATATATATATATATATATATATATATATATATATACACGTATATGAATATATATGTATATATGTGTGTGTATATATATATTTTTTATATATAGGTATATATATATAGTGATATATACGTATATATTTATGTATATAGATATATATAACAATAATTATATATATATATTTAATCAGTATCAGTCTACGTGTAATTTGATATATAATTATAAATATATTAATAGTAAAATACACTTACACAGTGTGTGTATGTGTATATATATATATATATATATATATATATATATATATACTTAGATCATATATATAATGTATATATGATCTAAGTATATATTATTATTTTTTTACACTTTTAACATTTATTTTATTTTATTTTCAGCCAGCAGGGGGACCACCTGTTATTACAGGCAGTCCCCCTGCTGGCAATACAGAAGCCAGCTATCTCTGCCATGTGATTGTGAGGTCCTCGCAAGGACCTCACTCTCACATGGCCGGGGGGGACTGGAGGAGGAAGATCTGCCGCGGGGGGGCTCCCTGGGAGTCCCCCCAACCGCGATCGCCGGCGTGGGCCCGCTGGTGACCGGGTAAGTAAGGAAAGACCGGAGGGCGTACTATTACGCCCGGCGGTGTTTAGAGCCGCCTATAATAGGACGTAATAGTACGCCCTCCGGTCTTAAGGGGTTAAAATGTATTGGTATAAAAAAAATGTTCTATCTCTTGGCGTGGAGGTGACATAAAAAAGATAATTGGAAAAACAGAGATGGAATGGGTGTATAAACTCCAGACTCTTATACCCCATGGTCTGAATGCAGATTTTGATTTACATAACTTTTTATGAAAATTGATGCCTGTACCTTTAAATATATGTTTGTATGGTAATTTAATATATATGCATTTTATACTGGGATTTTATTAATATTAATACTGTTTTATTCATTTATTTATTTATTCATATGTTTAAAATGGTTCCTTCTTTTTTTATATTATGGACTTTTATTCCCCTCTTTTTTCCTTTTTCTTATTATGGATTTTTATTCGCTTTACATTATGTATTCTACTTTTCCCATTTGGTTTCAGATTAGCCTAGCCAGATTTGTTGTATTATATTTAGCTGCTATTTTGTTGGTTAACTACATTTCCCAACATTCATTTCGGCTCAAACTTCCGATTTGCGGAAGTGCCGAACATCATGTGACCTATTTTTTTTTTTCAAGTTTTTTTTATTAAATTCTTTATTTTTGGTATGCAGGTAGTTACAACAGAGCCTGTATCGCCACAACAGCGTCAGCAGGCTCGATATTTATAGTCATAGCGTAACATTATTGTGGCATGCTGGGTTTGCATATATTTTTAAAACAAGAAAAAATAACGATTCAAGATATACGCGTTCCATAGGGTGTAAGTTTTGGTAAACAGCTTAATACAGGCTAGTAGTGTTGTCGCGAACCCGAAATTTTCGGTTCGCGAACGGCGAACTTCCGCAAATGTTCGCGAACCGGCGAACCGCGCGAACCGCCATTGACTTCAATGGGCAGGCGAATTTTAAAAACAGGGACTCTTTCTGGCCACAAAAGTGATGGAAAAGTTGTTTCAAGGGGACTAACACCTGGACTGTGGCATGCCGGAGGGGGATCCATGGCAAAACTCCCATGGAAAATTGCACAGTTGATGCAGAGTCTGCTTTTAATCCATAAAGGGCAGAAATCACCTAACATTGACACCTGTCCTCAAAGCCCAGCCCTGATACACACTGACACAGAGCAGAATAGAGACTGTTCCCCCTACATAGGGTCACTTGGCAGATATGGATTGACACCTGTCCTCAAAACCCCTGATACACACTGACACAGAGCAGAATAGGGACTGTTCCCCCTACATAGGGTCACTTGGCAGATATGGATTGACACCTGTCCTCAAAACCCCTGATACACACTGACACAGAGCAGAATAGAGACTGTTCCCTGTCCACAGAGACCATGATACACACTGACACAGAGCAGAATAGAGACTGTTCCCCGTCCACAGAGACCATGATACACACTGACACAGAGCAGAATAGGGACTGTTACCCCTACATAGGGTCACTTGGCAGGTATGGATTGACACCTGTCCTCAAAACCCCTGATACACACTGGGGGGAGCTACTGTCCTCCCCAACCCCTGCGCGGTGGGTGGGGGCCATAAATCACAATGGGGTGACCTACTGTCCTCCCCCCCTCGGCCCCCACCCCTGCGCGGTGGGTGGGGGCCATAAATCACAATGGGGGGGCCTACTTTCCCCCCCCCCCCCGGCCCCCATCCCTGCGTGGTGGGTGGGGGGCATAAATCACAATGGGGGGGCCTACTTTCCTCCCCCCCGGCCCCCATCCCTGCGCGGTGGGTGGGGGGGCATAAATCACAATGGGACGGACCTACTGATAGGAGTGGAGTATTGTTCATATCAGTTTAATACCTTCCGCGTCTCCTATCAGTGGACGTGTAAATGGCAGAGATTTTTAATTGTTGAATCACCTCCCCTTTTTAGGCCAAGGTGGGAAGATGCTTAGACCACTGGTATATTGGTGCCATCTTGGAGGATTTTAATTTTTGGTTTGGTTTTTGAAGCCACAGTGCTGCACCAGTGGGCCTAAAAATTAGGCATGTACACATGCCTGAAAAATTTGGTATTGTTGCAGCCGCTGCTGTAGCAGCGGCCAGAAAAATTGATGTTTGTTTCACAGGCAGAAAGTGCCCTAAAACATGGCGGCTTGAACCCTAGTTGGTGGCGGATAAGTCACGCAAGTCAAACGTCATTCAGAGCTAAAATACAGCAGTGTGTGGACCATTTTTAGCCCAAGGCAGCTCATCTCATCAGGCCTTTTTAAAGCGAATGTATCGCCCAGTGTCAGTCCCTTCGGGATCCATCCCTCATTCATCTTAATAAAGGTGAGGTAATCTAGACTTTTTTGACCTAGACGACTTCTCTTCTCAGTGACAATACCTCCTGCTGCACTGAAGGTCCTTTCTGACAGGACACTTGAAGCGGGGCAGGCCAGAAGTTCTATCGCAAATTGGGATAGCTCAGGCCACAGGTCAAGCCTGCACACCCAGTAGTCAAGGGGTTCATCGCTCCTCAGAGTGTCGATATCTGCAGTTAAGGCGAGGTAGTCTGCTACCTGTCGGTCGAGTCGCTCTCTGAGGGTGGATCCCGAAGGGCTGTGGCGATGCATAGGACTTAAAAAGGTCCGCATGTCCTCCATCAACAACACGTCTTTAAAGCGTCCTGTCCTTGCCGGCGTGGTCGTGGGAGGAGGAGGAGGAGGAGGATGACTTCCACCTCTCCCCCTGTTAGATTCCCGTTGTGCTGTGACATCACCCTTATACGCTGTGTAAAGCATACTTTTTAATTTATTTTGCAAATGCTGCATCCTTTCCGACTTGTTGTAATTCGGTAACATTTCCGCCACTTTCTGCTTATACCGGGGGTCTAGTAGCGTGGACACCCAGTACAGGTCGTTCTCCTTCAGCCTTTTTATACGAGGGTCCCTCAACAGGCAGGACAGCATGAAAGACCCCATTTGCACAAGGTTGGATGCCGAGCTACTCATTTCCCGTTCCTTCTCCTCACTGATGTCATTGAAGGTATGTTCTTCCCCCCATCCACATACAACACCACGGGTACCAGATAGGTGACAACGAGCACCCTGGGATGCCTGTTGTGTTTGGTCTTGCTCCTCCTCCTCCTCCTCCTCAAAGCTACAATCCTCCTCTGACTCCTCTTCCTCACAATCCTCTTCCAGCGTTGCCGCAGGTCCAGCAAGCGATGCTGATAAGGCTGTTTCTGGTGGTGATGGTGACCACAACTCTTCCTCTTCCTCTTCACACTCATCTACAGCCTGATCCAGCACTCTTCGCAGGGCACGCTCCATGAAGAAAACAAATGGTATGATGTCGCTGATGGTGCCTTTGTTGCGACTGACTAGGTTTGTCACCTCCTCAAAAGGACGCATGAGCCTACAGGCATTGCGCATGAGCGTCCAGTAAAAAGCAAAAAAATTCCCAGCTCCCCAGAGGCTGTCCTAGCACCCCGGTCATACAAATATTCATTAACAGCTTTTTCTTGTTGGAGCAGGCGGTCGAACATTAGGAGTGTTGAATTCCAACGTGTAGGGCTGTCGCAAATCAAGCGCCTCACTGGCATGTTGTTTCGCCGCTGGATATCGGCAAGTGAGCCATGGCCGTGTAGGAACGCCTGAAATGGCCACACACCTTCCTGGCCTGCTTCAGGACGTCCTGTAAGCCTGTGTACTTATGCACAAAGTGTTGTACGATCAGATTACACACACGTGCCATGCACGGCACATGTGTCAACTTGCCCAACTTCAATGCCGCTATCAAATTTTTTCCGTTGTCACACACCACTTTGCCGATATCCAGTTGCTGCGGAGTCAGCCACTTTTCCACCTGTGCATTCAGGGCGGACAGGAGTGCTTGTCCGGTGTGACTCTCTGCTTTCAAGCAAGTCAAACCTAAGACGGCGTGACACTGCCGTATCCGGGATGTGGAATAGTACCTGGGGAGCTGGGGGGGGGTGCCGTTGATGTGGAGCAAGAAGCAGCGGCACAAGAGGACTCAGCCGAGGAGGTTATGGAAGAGGATGGAGTAGGAGGAGTAGAGGAGGTGGCAGCAGGACTGCCTGCAATTCGTGGCGGTGTCACCAACTCCTCTGCAATGCCACGCATTCCTTGCTTGTCAGCCGTCAGCAGGTTTACCCAATGCGCAGTGTAGGTGATATACCTGCCCTGACCATGCTTTGCAGACCAGGTATCAGTGGTCAGATGGACCCTTGCCCCAACACTGTGTGCCAGACATGCCATGACTTCCTTTTGCACAATCGAGTACAAGTTGGGGATTGCCTTTTGTGAAAAGAAATTCCGGCCGGGTACCTTCCACTGCGGTGTCCCAATAGCTACAAATTTTTTGAACGCCTCAGACTCAACCAGATTGTATGGTAAAAGCTGGCGGGCTAATAGTTCGGACAAGCCAGCTGTCAGACGCTGGGCAAGGGGGTGACTTTGTGACATTGGCTTCTTACGCTCAAACATGTCCTTGACAGACACATGACTGTGGGCAGATGAGCGGGAACTGCTCAAGGCGGGAGACGGAGTGGCGGATGGTTGAGAGGGGGCAAGAAGCAGTGGTTGACGTGGCTGAAGATGCCTGACCAGGAGGAGGATGGCGGCTTAGAGTAGGCGTGCTGCTTGTACTCATGTGTTGATCCCATAGGCGTTTGTGATGTGAGATCATGTGCCTACGCAAAGCAGTTGTACCTAGGTGGGTGTTGGACCTCCCACGACTCAGTTTCCTTTGGCACAGGTTGCAAATGGCATCGCTGTTGTCAGAGGCAGACACACACAAAAAATGCCACACTGCTGAGCTCTGCAATGACGGCATTCTGGTGGTGGACACAGCATGCGTTGATTGGTGGGTTGATTTTATGTATCTTTCATGCGTTGATTGGCGTGCTGTCGGGCTGACCCCGGGTGCCGATGCATGCTGTCTGACTGTGCCACTAGCTCCTTGCGACGACCCCCCCTGCTTCCAACTCGTCTCCTCCTCCTCTCTGTCTCCCCATCTGAACTTTCGCCCTGTTCTTCTTCTTGCCGAGCGGGCACCCACGTGACATCCATGGACGCATCGTCATCAACCGCTTCGCTTGTATCTGACAACTCAGAAAAGGAAGCAGCAGCGGGTACAACATCATCATCATCACACCGTACCTCCATGTGTTTAATGCTGCCTGCCTGAGACATATCCCTGTTATCTACATCCTCTAGCAATAATGGTTGCGCATCACTCATTTCTTCAAACGGGTGTGTGAATAACTCCTCTGACATACCAAGTAAAGCGGCTGTGGTGCTAGTTTTGGTGGTGGCGGCAGGCGGGTGAGTGCTATCTTGAGAGGTGCCTGAAGCTAAGCTGGAGGAGGATGGTGCGTCAAGGTTCCGAGCGGAGGCTGTACAAGATTGGGTGTCCTGTGTTAGCCAGTCAACTATGTCCTCAGAACTTTTCAAGTTCAGGGTACGTGGCTTCTGAAAACTGGGCATTATTCTAGGGCAAAAGGGAATCACAGCACCACGACCACGACGGCCCTTGCGGGGTGGCCTGCCTCTGCCTGTCATTTTTTTGGGGATTAGTGGTACTATGCGTGCAAGCTACTGTGAGACCAGATATGATTGGCAATGTGAACTGTAACAGTTCTGCAGAGCACACACTGTAGGCCTGAGACACCCGCTTGAAGACAAGTAACTGCTATTCAATCTATAACAGTGAAAAAAAAATTTTGGTTTTAAAAGCACGCTATAGAGACACCAGATATGATTGGCAATGTGCACTGGAACAGTTCTGCAGAGCACACACTGTAGGCCTGAGACACCCGCTTGAAGACAAGTAACTGCTATTCAATCTATAACAGTGAAAAACAAATTTTGGTTTTAAAAGCACGCTATAGAGACACCAGATATGATTGGCAATGTGCACTGGAACAGTTCTGCAGAGCACACGCTGAAGGAAGGACTGACAGAGCCGCTTGAAGACAAGTAACTGCTATTCAATCTATAACAGTGAAAAACAAATTTTGGTTTTAAAAGCACGCTATAGAGACACCAGATATGATTGGCAATGTGCACTGGAACAGTTCTGCAGAGCACACGCTGAAGGAAGGACTGACAGAGCCGCTTGAAGACAAGTAACTGCTATTCAATCTATTACAGTGAAAAACAAATTTTGGTTTTAAAAGCACGCTATAGAGACACCAGATATGATTGGCAATGTGCACTGAAACAGTTCTGCAGAGCACACACTGTAGGCCTGAGACACCCGCTTGAAGACAAGTAACTGCTATTCAATCTATAACAGTGAAAAACAAATTTTGGTTTTAAAAGCACGCTATAGAGACACCAGATATGATTGGCAATGTGCACTGGAACAGTTCTGCAGAGCACACGCTGAAGGAAGGACTGACAGAGCCGCTTGAAGACAAGTAACTGCTATTCAATCTATAACAGTGAAAAACAAATTTTGGTTTTAAAAGCACGCTATAGAGACACCAAATATGATTGGCAACTGTCAAAGCACGCTGGAACAGGTCTACAGAGCACACGCTGAAGTAGGCCTGACACCCAGACGCTTGCAGACAACTAACTGCTCTTCTATTACAGTGAAAAAATAATATTTCTTTTAAATCTAAAGCTTAAGCTATTGTTAAAACAGATATGAGTGGTGGCACTGGGCAAGTAGGCACAGTATCCAATGTGAACCTCACACAGAAGCTGGCAGGCAGGCAACTGCTCTTCTATTACAGTGGAAACAAAATTTTGGTTGTAAAAGCACACTATAGAGACACCAGATATGAGTGGCAACTGTCAAAGTACGCTGGCAGGGTTGTGCAGGGCACACGCTGAAGGAAGGCCTGACAGAGCCGCTTGAAGGACACTGACTGGCTGCTATTGGCTTACACTGGAAACCTTTTTTCTTTGTAAAAGCACGCTAAAGAGACACCAGATATGATTGGCAACTGTCAAAGCACGCTGGCACAGGTCTGCAGAGCACACGCTGAAGTAGGCCTGACACCCAGACGCTTGCAGACAACTAACTGATCTTCTATTACAGTGAAAAAAAATGATTTCTTTAAAATCTAAAGCTTAAGCTATTGTTAAAACAGATATGAGTGGTGGCACTGACTGTGCAAATGGGCAAGGCATCCAACCTGACACAGAAGCTGGCAGGCAGGCAACTGCTCTTCTATTACAGTGAAAAAAAAATATTTATTTTAAATGTAAAGCTTAAGCTATTGTTAAAACAGATATGAGTGGTGGCACTGGGCAAGTAGGCACAGTATCCAATGTGAACCTCACACAGAAGCTGGCAGGCAGGCAACTGCTCTTCTATTACAGTGGAAACAAAATTTTGGTTGTAAAAGCACGCTATAGAGACACCAGATATGAGTGGCAACTGTCAAAGTACGCTGGCAGGGTTGTGCAGGGCACACGCTGAAGGAAGGCCTGACAGAGCCGCTTGAAGGACACTGACTGGCTGCTATTAGCTTACACTGGAAACCTTTTTTCTTTGTAAAAGCACGCTAAAGAGACACCAGATATGATTGGCAACTGTCAAAGCACGCTGGCACAGGTCTGCAGAGCACACGCTGAAGTAGGCCTGACACCCAGACGCTTGCAGACAACTAACTGATCTTCTATTACAGTGAAAAAAAATGATTTCTTTAAAATCTAAAGCTTAAGCTATTGTTAAAACAGATATGAGTGGTGGCACTGACTGTGCAAATGGGCAAGGCATCCAACCTGACACAGAAGCTGGCAGACAGGCAACTGATCTTCTATTACAGTGAAAAAAAATATTTATTTAAAATCTAAAGCTTAACCAATTGTTAAAACAGATATGAGTGGTGGCACTGGGCAAGTGGGCACAGTATCCAATGTGAACCTCACACAGAAGCTGGCAGGCAGGCAACTGCTCTTCTATTACAGTGAAAAAAAAATATGTATTTTAAATGTAAAGCTTAACCAATTGTTAAAACAGATATGAGTGGTGGCACTGGGCAAGTAGGCACAGTATCCAATGTGAACCTCACACAGAAGCTGGCAGGCAGGCAACTGCTCTTCTATTACAATGAAAACAAATTCTTTCTTTTAAATCTAAAGCTTAACCAATTGTTAAAACAGATATGAGTGGTGGCACTGGGCAAGTGGGCACAGTATCCAATGTGAACCTCACACAGAAGCTGGCAGGCAGGCAACTGCTCTTCTATTACAGTGAAAAAAAAATATTTATTTTAAATGTAAAGCTTAACCTATTGTTAAAACAGATATGAGTGGTGGCACTGGGCAAGTAGGCACAGTATCCAATGTGAACCTCACACAGAAGCTGGCAGGCAGGCACCTGCAATTACATTACACAGGAAAAAAAAAAAAAAGCAGCCTGATGTTATAGCCCTAAAAAGGGCTTTTTGGGGTGCTGTCCTTACAGCAGAGATCAGATGAGTCCTTCAGGATTGTAGTGGACACTGAATACCCTAGCCTAGCTATCAATTTCCCTATCTAAACAGCAGCAGCTAAACTTTCCCTCCTCTCACTAGGCATGCATCTTCCGAATGAATCGAAAATGGATGCTGGGAGGGAGGTTGGAGGGTGTGGAAGGGAGGGAGTGCTGCTGATTGGCTGGAATGTGTCTGCTGACCGAGAGGCACAGGGTCAAAGTTTGCCCAATGATGACGAATAGGGGGCGGATCGAACTGCGCATGTGTCCGCCCGCCGCGGCGAACGCGAACACGCTAATTTCGCCGGGAACTGTTCGCCGGCGGACAGTTCGGTACATCACTACAGGCTAGGTTCCACTATTGCTTGTGAGTATTTAATGATTAGGCAAACTGTATTTGTCGTGAGAAAATATAGTAGAGTATATTTGCTAATCAAAGAGTAGGCTAATTGCAGTCTGAGCTAGTGTGTCTAAAGTGGTGGGTCCTGTTAGGGTCTACTAGCTAGCAACGTTGCACATATGTGTCTGCTCAAGTGTGTAAATGTAGGCTTTACTAGAGTGTCATATGATAGTAATGTCGTTATAGGGTACTCTCACATAACCAGTAATAACTGAGCGTTGGGCTTTGTGGTCTTTAAGGCAATACATATACTATAAGACTGCAACAGTGAGGCAGAAATAGGGAAAAGCAGACCAATATGAGAAAAAAAAATCTGAAAATGGAAGAGGAATGTAGTGAATGAGAACCGTGTTCAGCAACAGTAAAGAGAGTCCTCTTTACAACAGCTCCTCACCGACGCCTCTATTGTACTGGAGCAAATAGTCCATTCTTTGGCCCGATAGGTTAGTCCTCGTGGGAGGGTGCCACCTGCTCCAGATGTAGGTGCTTTCCTGTGCCCTATTAATATGGTAAGTGCCCAGTCCAGCCGCCGGGACAGGGCTATGGTGCGTTTTGTAGTGCTGAGTGGGTACCATGTGACCCTGTCGGTGGTTTGCAGAGCGTTGGCCTCCTCCGAAACTCCATTTTGATAAGTTGCTGCAGGGTGGTTTAGAACGGTTACGGAGGCGTTGTGTTGCCAGTGGGCTGAATGCGGACCTCTCCGGTGCTTGTGTCGCTGCTGAACGTTGGACACTAGCTTTATGTCAGGATCGGGACAGGGATCCAACACGCAGAGTACAAAGAGTAGAGAGATACGTATACCGGACCTTAGAATGACCGGACTTAACGTAAGAACTACGTATAGAATGGTCAGAGACAAGCCGAGGTCGAGGGAACGAGAAGACAGGTAAGCGAGAGACAAGCCGAGGTCAAAGGATAACAGAGAAGCAGGAGAGTAATAACAAAACCGGGTCAGAACCAAAAGACAATCAGGATACAAGAGCACTGTGTGACTAGACTGGCTAGAACCACGACAGGGCAATGAGCAAATGCGGAAAGCTCCATTAAATACCCTGGCTCTAGAGAGTAATCACGCCTCCGACGAGTCCTGATTCGTCTTCCGGACTTGAGTGGCAGGTCGGACTGGATTAGCGTCATGACGTCGGCTTTTGAGCGTCGCGTCATAAAAGGAAGTAGCTCCCTCGCGGCCGGCGTGTAAACGACCGAGGGAACCGCGAGGAACGGGAGAAACAGACCCTCTGGAAGGAGAAACGTCTAAGTCTCTACCCTTCTCAGAGGTAGAGACTACAGGTACCCTGACAGTACCCCCCCTCTCAGAAACGCCCACCGGGCGGAAGGAACCGGGACGAGACGGAAAGCGGGAGTGAAAAGCCCTGCGAAGACGAGGAGCATGGACATCCTCCTGAGGTACCCAAGTCCTCTCCTCAGGACCATATCCTTTCCAGTCCACCAGGTATTGAACCCTCCCGCGGGAGATACGAGAATCGACGATGGAGTTGATCTCGTACTCCTCCTGGCCCTCAACCTGAACAGAGTGAGGAGGTGAGGCCTTGGAGGAGAATCTGTTACAGATTAACGGTTTCAGCAATGAAACATGAAAGGAATTAGGGATACGCAAAGCAGGAGGAAGTGCTAAGCGATACGCAACTGGATTAATTCGAGTCAGAATCCTGTAGGGCCCAATGTAGCGAGGAGCAAATTTCATAGAAGGTACCTTCAAACGAATGTTTCTAGTGCTCACCCATACCCTATCCCCAGGCACAAAACTTGGAGCCGCCCTTCTGCGTTTATCAGCGTGTTTTTTGTACAGTAAGGAATTATGTAGGAGAATTTGTCGAGTCTGATCCCACAATTTCCTCAGATTGGCAACATGAACATCAACCGACGGTAACCCCTGGGAAGAGGGGACCGAAGGAAGAACGGAAGGATGGAAGCCATAATTCATGAAGAAAGGGCTAGAGTGAGTTGAATCGCAAACGAGATTATTATGTGCGAACTCTGCCCAAGGAATCAGACCAACCCAATCGTCCTGGTGTTCCGAAACAAAACAACGCAGATATTGCTCAATTTTTTGATTGGTACGTTCAGCAGCTCCGTTAGACTGAGGGTGATAGGCAGAAGAAAAATTCAATTTGATGCCTAGTTCAGAACAGAATGATCTCCAGAAACGTGAAACAAATTGGGAGCCTCTATCAGAAGTAATTTCAGAAGGAATCCCATGTAAGCGAAAAATTTCTCTTGCAAATATTTCCGCCAATTCAGGAGAAGTCGGAAGTTTAGGTAAAGGTACGAAATGTGCCATCTTGGTAAACCTATCAACCACCGTGAGGATAACAGTCTGTCTTTTAGAAGCAGGCAAATCTACAATAAAGTCCATAGCCAAAGATGTCCAAGGTTTGTCTGGAATCTCCAAGGAATGTAAAAGACCATATGGAAGCAAATGAGGTAGTTTGGTCTTGGTACAGACCTCACAAGCTCCGATGAAATCCTTAACATCCCTCCGTAAAGAAGGCCACCAGAAATCCTTAGAGATCAAGGAATATGTTTTGCGAATGCCCGGATGACCAGCTACCTTACTCTCGTGAAGACACTGTAAGAGCTCCAGTTGGAGTTCAGGAGGAACAAAGTGTCTTGACGCAGGAGTCTGTCTAGGTGCCAGATGCTGCAACTTCATGATCTTGGCAAGCAGCGGAGAATGGATTTTGAGAGTTGTGTTAGCGATAATATTACACTTGGGTACTATAGAGGACAAAACCGGCTCTGATACTGCAGAAGGTTCATATTGACGAGACAAGGCATCGGCTTTAGAATTCTTAGAACCAGGTCTATATGTGAGTATGTAATTGAAGTGAGTGAGAAATATAGACCAACGAGCCTGCCTTGAGGATAATCGCTTAGCCTCCCCAATATAGGACAAGTTCTTATGATCCGTTAAGATAGTAACAGGATGCAAGGTCCCTTCCAATAAATGTCTCCACTCCTTTAAGGCCATGATTACCGCTAGAAGTTCCCTGTCACCAATGTCATATCTGCTCTCAGTACCGGACAATTTTTTGGAAAAATACCCACATGGATGTAATGGTTTATCCACACCTAACCTTTGGGACAGGATAGCACCTATCCCCGTCTCGGAAGCGTCAACCTCGAGTAGGAAGAGTAGTATCAGGGTGAACTAAAATTGGTGCGGAAGCAAAAAGTTCTTTGAGAGTTTTGAAAGCAAGAAGTGCTTCAGTAGACCAATTCTTAGTGTCAGCCCCCTGTCTGGTCATATTGGTGATAGGAGCAATAATTGAAGAGTATCCCTTAATGAAACGTCTATAGTAATTGGAGAAACCAATAAACCTCTGAATGGCCTTGAGACCCTTAGGTAAAGGCCAATCTAAAATGGACTGGAGTTTCTCCGGATCCATCTTAAACCCCTCCCCAGAAATTACGTAACCAAGAAAGTTTGTCTGGGATTGGTCAAAGCTACATTTCTCCAATTTACAGTACAAGCCGTGTTGAAGGAGTTTGCGCAAAACCCTTCTGACCTGTCCGTGGTGAGTCTCAATTTCTCTAGAATGTATAAGTATATCATCGAGGTATACAATAATAACAGTCATGTTGAAATTCCCTGAGAACTTCATTAATTAGGTCCTGAAATACTGCTGGTGCATTACAGAGACCAAAGGGCATTACTGTATACTCATAGTGCCCATAACGAGTATTGAACGCAGTCATCCACTCGTGTCCCTGCTGAATTCTGACCAAGTTATATGCCCCTCTGAGATCTAACTTAGTGAAGATCTTGGAACCCTTTAATCGATCAAAGAGCTCAGTGATCAAGGGAATCGGATAGGCGTTTCTAATGATAATTTTATTCAAACCTCGGTAGTCAATGCAAGGTCTCAAAGTACCATCCTTCTTTTTAACAAAAAAAAATCCAGCCCCAGCAGGGGAGGAGGACCTCCTAATGAATCCCTTGTCTAGGTTTTCACGAATATACTCCTCTAGAACTAAATTCTCCTTCGTAGACAAAGGGTATACATGACCCCTAGGAGGCATAGTACCAGGAAGTAAATTAATCTTACAGTCAAAGGACCTATGTGGAGGTAAAGTATCGGCTTTTCTTTTGTCAAATACCGCCCTTAAGTCCAGGTACAAGGACGGTATTTGTACTTCTGTAGAGTCGGTAGAATTAGTAGGTGTGTTAACTGTGCAAAGCGGTGACACTCTCTTTAAACACTTCTCCTGACAATTCTGGCCCCATGAGACTATCTCTCCTAATTCCCAATCAATAATAGGATTATGTCTCTTAAGCCAGGAGTATCCCAGGACTATGGGAACAGAAGGAGATGAAATGAGTAATAGAGATGTCTCCTCCTCGTGTAGGATACCAGTAGTTAAATTAAGAGGTATGGTTTCACGAAAAATCACAGGTTCAACTAAAGGTCTACCATCTATGGCCTCAACGGCCAAGGGTGTGTCCCTTAACTGGGATGGGATAGTGTGTTTGGTGACAAAAACTTGGTCGATAAAGCTTTCAGCAGCTCCAGAGTCTATCAATGCCATCGTCTCTAGAGTTCCCTTCTCCCAAGTTAAGGAAACGGGTAATAGAAGCCTGTGATCCTTGTAATTATGAGTAGAGGACAAAATAGAAACACCCAAGGCCTGTCCTCTAGAGAAACTTGGGTGCAAGCGTTTCCCGGGCGATTGGGACAATTCAAACGTAAGTGACCTCTGACTCCACAGTACATACACAATCCCTCCCTTCTCCTGTACTGTCTCTCCTCCTCTGAGAGACGAGTATGGCCTATCTGCATAGGTTCTGGAAAAGGTGGTGTTTTGGCCTCAGGACTTTGAAAAGACGGAGCTAGTCTAAAAGAAGATCTACAGGTTCTATCTCGAGTGTTCTGCCTCTCTCTTAGACGTTCATCAATGCGAGAGATAAACGAAATTAAATCCTCCAAATTCTCAGGAAGCTCTCTAGTAGCTACCTCGTCAAGTATTACATCAGATAGTCCGTTTAGAAACACGTCTATATAAGCCTGTTCATTCCACTTAACCTCTGCCGCCAAAGACCTGAACTCTAGTGCGAAATCCACAAGTGTTCGGTTATCCTGTCTAAGGCGCAACAGTAATCTAGCTGCATTGACCTTTCTGCCAGGAGGGTCAAAAGTTCTTTTAAAAGCAGCTACAAAGGCATTATAGTTGTATACTAATGGATTATCATTCTCCCACAACGGATTAGCCCATCTCAGAGCTTTCTCAACGAGTAAGGTGATAATAAATCCCACTTTCGCTCTATCTGTAGGATAGGAGCGGGGTTGTAATTCGAAGTGGATACTTATTTGGTTTAAAAAACCACGACACCTCTCAGGAGATCCAGCATAACGTACAGGTGGGGTAATTCGGGAAGAAGCCCCTACAGTAGCTACCTCTAGACCTGAACCCACAGGAGAAATAGGAGTATTACGCATCTCCTCTGGTGGATTATTAGGACGAGATAACAACGCCTGTAGCGCTAGTGCCATCTGATCCATTCTGTGCTCCATGGCGTCAAACCTAGGATCAGAAGAACCAAGCTGACTGTTTGTACCTGCAGGATCCATTGGCCCTGTCGTAATGTCAGGATCGGGACAGGGATCCAACACGCAGAGTACAAAGAGTAGAGAGATACGTATACCGGACCTTAGAATGGCCGGACTTAACGTAAGAACTACGTATAGAATGGTCAGAGACAAGCCGAGGTCGAGGGAACGAGAAGACAGGTAAGCGAGAGACAAGCCGAGGTCAAAGGATAACAGAGAAGCAGGAGAGTAATAACAAAACCGGGTCAGAACCAAAAGACAATCAGGATACAAGAGCACTGTGTGACTAGACTGGCTAGAACCACGACAGGGCAATGAGCAAATGCGGAAAGCTCCATTAAATACCCTGGCTCTAGAGAGTAATCACGCCTCCGACGAGTCCTGATTCGTCTTCCGGACTTGAGTGGCAGGTCGGACTGGATTAGCGTCATGACGTCGGCTATTGAGCGTCGCGTCATAAAAGGAAGTAGCTCCCTCGCGGCCGGCGTGTAAACGACCGAGGGAACCGCGAGGAACGGGAGAAACAGACCCTCTGGAAGGAGAAACGTCTAAGTCTCTACCCTTCTCAGAGGTAGAGACTACAGGTACCCTGACACTTTATGAGACTGTGGGTCCCTCTGTGTGTTGTGGTGTCGGGGTTTATGTCGGGGAGTCCTCCTCCTCCCTCCTGCCATCTTAGATCTGCCATTGCCCCAGATAGGAGCCGCGGGTCTCTCCCCTGTCTCCCCTTGGGTCGCTGCTTGTGGGGTCTCCACATCCGTGCCCCTTGACGGTAGATTTTCGCCCAAAAGGCGTTGAACAGGCGGTCCAACCTCTCTTCCAGAGGTGGCAGCTGGGCGCCATTCGGAGGTTCACATGTAGTGTTCCCCATAGTTGCCAGTGATGATCCGGCTGCGTGGGTCTCTCACGATTTGGCTGCTGCTCCTCAAGCTGTAGGTACCGGGATATCCCTCACCAGTGGGGGGAGGGGGAGAGGAAGTTTGCCGGAGAGACCTCCAAGTAAATGGCTGCAGTCAGTGCAGGGATCGGCCGCCTCCCCGCCCCACCTGAGTAGGCCTCAAGTAGGCCTCAGATCAATCCCCGGTTAGGAACCGCCGGCCGCGGTCGGGATACCAGGCTTTTTTTCTCTGCGGTCTAGGACTCCCTTTTCCAGGTCGCTTAAACTTCGATTTGCCCGATTTTTGCCCCGGTTATGGCTAGTTATGAGCGTTTTGGCACGGAGCTCTTCTCCCGTGCGACCGCTCAGCTCGGCTGTTTGGCTCCGCCCCATGTGACCTATTTTTAGCTATATTTTATTCCATTTCCCCTGCTCGTTTTCCTATTGCAATTATTTTTCCATCATGTATAGTTCTCAGCTTCTTACATATACATATATCCGATATATTTTATGTGACCGCCATTTGCGGCTATTTTTACTACAATTCCCATGCGGCATTGCGGTTTACTTCCGAAACACGGAAGTGCCGAAAGGTCACGTGACTATTTTAAATCGTTTCAAAACACACTTTCTCACCCTTGTTTTAGATTTTAATGTATCAGAATCATGTAATAGTATTATTATCTATGTATCGAGTTATTTATGCATTTTTATGTTTTACTTTTGTTCTCATTTCTGATTGGATGTTCCAATTTTTGGCGCCAAATTTGAATTAATTCTGTTCTTATATAACACCTATTAGCCAGGTATCACTGTTATTCCATTTGAAAAAGTATTTTTGGAGAATATATATATTAATATATATTAAAGTATTTTTGGTTATTTTATTGTGCCAATCACCTTTTTTATAGACACATAACCTTTTTTACCATGACTTTTTAGTATTATGTTATTCACCTTTTATTGGTTTTATATAAAACCTTTGAAAAACATGTCTGGAAGTTTCCTGTACTAAAAGAAATCCTTAGGTGGGGATAAATCCACCCACGCTGTCATCACAGAGCAGTTGGTCTGCTCTTGTTTTTGGATCCACTACAAGAGTAGAAGACCTCACCACCAAAGACTATTTGTAAGGATAAAATATTTGGACTTTTTTCCTTTTTACTGGACTTTTTATTACGGATTGTGGCGCAGCCTTTTTTATTGTTTTTATTTGACTTATTTTAAAGGGTTTGAGGGATTCCTTTTAAGGTTGCTGCCTATAAGTTAATTAAGCGCTGTCTCATTCTTTGATTTTTATCAGGGAAGGATTGCATAATAAATCCGCTGTTTCTGACAAAAAGAGTCAAATGAATGTTTAAATGTGGACCCCAAAAAAATAAAATAAAAATTCATAGTACCAAGGTACTAAGCCTCTTAATCAGACTGATCAAATGGTTAAAGGACCACTCTAGGCACCCAGACCACTTCAGCTTAATGAGGTGGTCTGGGTGCCAGGTCCTTCTAGGGTTAACCCATTTTTTCATAAACATAGCAGTTTCAGAGAAACTGCTATGTTTATGAATGGGTTAAGCCTTCCCCCTATGTCCTCTAGTGGCTGTCTCATTGACAGCCGCTAGAGGCGCTTGCGTGCTTCTCACTGTGATTTTCACAGTGAGAGCACGCCAGCGTCCATAGGAAAGCATTATGAATGCTTTCCTATGTGACCGGCTGAATGCGCGCGCAGCTCTTGCCGCGCGTGCACATTCAGCCGACGGGGAGGAGAAGAGGCGGATCGGAGGAGGAGAGCTCTCCGCCCAGCGCTGGAAAAAGGTAAGATTTAACCCCTTTCCCCTTTCCAGAGCCGGGCGGGAGGGGGTCCCTGAGGGTGGGGGCACCCTCAGGGCACTCTAGTGCCAGGAAAACGAGTGTTTTCCTGGCACTAGAGTGGTCCTTTAAAGCTGTGGTCAGCCACTAAAAGGGTTAATAACATTGTTTTCTTTGTATTTGTTATTTGATTTTTTTACACCCTGTAACTGTGATCTTTCTGCCTCTCTCTCCTCAGATCAAAGTGAGAAGAGAGTGGCAGAGACAATGTCTCATCCAATGTTAAAAATCATTGGCTGAGACATTGTTACCGTGACCACGGTGACAGGCTGTCACTGCAATTACGTGTTGCATTTCACCACAATTGGATACAGTGGGACTGCCTGCATTACCAAACAGGTCCCCGAGCGAGATCTGTTGCATGTCAAAGGGAGTGTACTGCAGGAAGGGCTAAAACGTTTGGGCGTGCTATGTCCCCCTAACGCAACGTAAGCCCGTCTACTGCAGGACAGCATAGCACGCCCTAAACGTGTGGATGGGTTAATGTTGTGGCTGATCAGTGCCTCTCTCTTACTGCTTCCAACTCTCTTTGACTATTCAGTGAGGAAATACGTGATAGTTATAGATAAAAGCTGTCATGTTTGTTTATGCAGTTTTCCAGACATTTCTAATTTCTAATCTATGCCATTATTTGCACGAAAATACTATTTACTGCACTTCTAAAATTGTTGCCTTGCTCCATTTTTTTTCCAGCAATTATTTTGTTTGTTTACTTCCACTCTACATGATTTCTGAGACAGGATTAGAAGTAAAATGATGGCTATGGTTAAGAAACACTAATCTCAGCCCAAACCCTAAACTTAAAAAAAGTTAACTTACAGATTTATAACAATGAAGTGTGTATTATTGGAACTATGAATGCTATCTGGTTTACTAATATGTCTCCAGAACAAATCTGTCAGGGCCGGATAACATAGGGGCTGATGGAGCTGCAGCTCCAGGCCCATGCCTATAGAATAGGCACATTGATAAAAAAATTAAATAAAAAAAATTATATATATATATTATTTTTTTAACTGCACTTCACATGCTCTTGCTTAAGTATGGAAATGTAAGAGTGATGTAGGGAAACAAGACTGGTGTGTAAGGTAAAGCTGACTTTGCGCACTATGCAAATGCCCTTGGATGGTCATCCTGCATGATTGGCAGGCAGCCTGACATGGATTCACACCAGGCTGACTATATAATTCTTTGTGCAGACACGCTGCCTCTTTGGCCATGTTTGTCCCTTTGGTTAGTTCTGGCTACATGATTCACATCAGTGGCCCACCCACTGAAATCCTGCTTCACCGGGTACTGCTGTTAGAGAGTATGGATTTACTTGAAAGATGAAAGTGAGAAATTAGCATAGGGTATGTGTTTTCTGATCGTTATATCCTGTGAGTTCTCCTCCAGCACCATCTCCATCAGATACATGATACTTGGGAGGTGTAACTGGTTTAGAGTTTTCTGTCGATAAGATTCTGTAATTAGGCCCATCATAATTGTCAGCACCAGGCCCAGAGGGATCTTAATCCGGCCTCTGTAGGACTATTTTCCCCATAATACATGTCCAACCATTATCTATCCTCTATTTATTGCTCAATAAAGAGCTAAATGAATATTTAGCTGTAGAATTGTGCAATAAACACAATTTTTAAAAACAATCAAATTTTACATACAAACTTTCACACATATTAAGAAAAACATCTGACACAGACATGTTAAGTATTTATTTACCGTAACTATATATATATATATATATATATATAATTTTAAACTTTTTCTTTACCTTAATCTAATTATGCACAAATCCTTAAATAAAATGGGTTGGTGAAAAAATGTAAAACTAAGTTGATCTGGTATACCTACTGCAACACACAGGAATGAAGGAGTCTGACTTACAGTGAATAGCTCAAAACTGGATACAGGCAGAAATTTCACCCAAAAATCTGTCTAAAAAGATATAGTAGTTTGATTAACACCTTGAATTCAGTGCAATGGGTCCAGGAGCTAGTTCACTATGAAAGGCTTTTTATATGTTCAAATGAAGATAAATCAAGTAATCCAGGATAAATTGCAGCACTTATTAGGCATAATGCTTATATCAAATATAAAAACTAAAAATATAAGTCAGGAACGGTTTGCAAGAGTGTTACCAGCAGTTATGCAGTTCTTATTCCAAGTTAACCGCAGGGACCGGCTAGGATTGATGTAGATAGTATGTTGCTAAAACAGAAATCTCCAGCTGTCGGCTGTGAGGTTGGCGTGCGTTCCAGACCTCACTCTGAGTGATGCACGCTGCTGGCCGATCGGTCCCCAGATCTTAGGATGTTTTTCTCTCGGTAGATGTAAAATCCTTTGTGGCTGGTTTCAGGGTCTGCGTCCGTATCCTGCTAGTTCTGTTGCTGTCTAACGCGTTTCGTTAGACAGCAACAGAACTAGCAGGATCTGCGGAGAGCATTCTGTTCAGGTAGGGTAGGAGCTTTGCAGAAATTCTGAAGAAAAACACAAGGTTGGAAAGATGAAGAGTGGGTCAGGATTCCAGCGATAGCCAGTTTAGCTCTTATAATATTTTACAATGGTGGATCAAGTAATTACATTGTAGCACAAAGTGGCAGAATGAATTATACAATGTATTACGTTTATGGAGGTGATTTTACGGTGCAGATGCATGCTCTACATACATAATCAATGACTGGCATAAGCATTTGCTGTACAAGCTTTTCCTTTACTGTGGGGCGTAGGCAGGGTTTGTTTCTGTACAGGGCACCTAGTTTTGGATAAAGTTTTGATGAGAGTTTTTAAGTGTGGGTGCCAAAAGATAGATTGGGGTCTTGCGACATACCCAAGTATTTGAAAGTATGGACTGCGATCAGTATGTTATTTGATTTTGTTCAGATGCATAGATGGGAATCTTGTAATTTGTGTAATTTAGGTACAGTTCCAAAGATCATTGTGATAGTTTTGTCAGTGTTTCAGAAGGGTTTTATCCACAATCCACTTTTCTTCCTCTGTGAACTGGTCTTGGATAATAGCCCCAAGTTGCGGTAGATTATGGTGTCTGGGTACATGTGTATAGTTGAGGCTTTGCGGATGTTAGGCAGATCATGTATGAATAATGTGAATAGTAAGGGACAGAGTATGGAGCATTATGGAACACCTCACGTGACTGGGAGATGGAATCTACGTCAGAAATGGACACATATCCAAAACATATGATTTAAACCAGGTTAGTGGATTATCACCAATAGCTGAGTTTATGCAGTAGAATATCAAAGGCCTTAGTAAAATCAAGGAAAATAGCTCCAGTTAGGTCCCCTTGTTGCATGCCAGTTTGGATGTCATTGCAAACCGTTGGTGTGGCTTAACCGGGTTGCTGGGGACAATGCCAGACTGCTACGGTGGAGAATATCCTTACAACCATGACTTCACCATCCACTACAGGCCCGGTAAGCAGAACGGAAATGCTGATGGGTTGTCCCAATAGACCGAACTGGAAAAGTGATCTGTGCCCCCCCCCCCCCCAGACATCTCCAAGCCGATCCGTTTGGGATCAGACTGTGTATGCCAGCTTGTGGTTAAGGGGGAGCTGTGTGATGGGACCACTGCCGGTCAGTGAATTGCCCTTCTTTATATTATGTGTGTTCTCTCCATCCTTTCATATATATTGTGCCCGCTCCCCGTTCGGGAGTGCCTCCACGAAGGGAATTCATTCGCCTCCCAACAGGGGACCATCCCGATACCCCCATTTAGAATGTTAGTTTAGAACCTTGACATCTCGCAACATAAGTATCAAACTGCAAGGGAAACAATAAATGAGCGCTCCCCTGGGTGGCCACCTTTCGAACAGAGTGCAGCCAGAGTGTGGAACCGCAAGGGAAGTAATTAATGAGTGCTCCCCTGGGTGGCTGCCATTCGTACAGATGAACACCATCCAGGGGGAGCATTTGTACCACGAAAGGAGATGCTTCCCTTGTCTGAGTTTCACACTAGGTCCTTGCAAACGGAGACTAGTCGGTCGAGGGGCCGAGGCGAGGATCCCTGAGATTGGTGTCGGCACTTCTGGGGCACTGGCGAGTTTTGGCGAGCTCTCATGAGCCTGAGGGACGAAGAGACCAGCTCTTTTCTCGCAGGCGGGCTTTTCTGTGCCTGAGAGACAAAGGGACGGTCCCTTTTTTTTTTTTTTAATTCCTTATTTTTTCAATGACAGATATTGTGATATGTCAACAGTACAAAGGCTTGTGTAAAAGCCAGGTCATATTTCATACAAACTTGATAAGGTACATAAAAGAAAATTGTTGCAGTGTTAAAGCATGTATTAAGTCAGACTGTGGCAATGGACAAGTTCTCGATCTGTCAAAGGTTTTACGTTTTTTAATTCTTAAATTTTTCTCTGTCTGCGGGGTCATCAGGTTTATCTGTACCGTCCTCAATTACATAGGAGGCAGTTGTCACTTACATTACATTTGAGCCTCACTTTGTGTTTGCAGTCTATGCAACTTAAACTCAAATGTAATAAGCCTATTTGTAACTGTGGAGGTCGATAGCCTTTCAAACTCGGTTATTGAGGTTGGGTCTATCCGTAGGCACGGACCCTCATTTGGGTCCGCGCGGTGGGAAAAGCCCCTCCAACTCCCAGAGTCCCCTAATTCCTCCCCATCGTCTTGGAGTAAGCTTCACATGGCTCCCAAATCCTTGCAAACTTTTTCAGTGTCCCTCTTACATGTGCCGTTAGTTTTTCCACTAAGTAAATATCTTTGATTTGATTAAGTACCGTAGCCATTGAGGGCGTAGTGGGCTGTAGCCAGATCTGTGCCAAGGATCTGCGGGCCGCTAATGTAATACTGCGCAACAGAGCCATCTCTGATCCAGGCCAGCCTTCTATAGGTCTAGATAGTAGGGACACCATGGGTCAAGGTTTATGTGTTTTTGGAGGATCTGGGGCGTCAGCCTTTCCACCTCCTTCCAGAAGGCAGCCACTAAGGGGCAGCCACACAGCCTCCAGCATTGATCTGTTGGGGTTTTATGCATGTAGTACAGTTTCACTGGTGTTGTGTACCACCGGAGCATGGTTTTGAAAGCCTGTTCCTGCATTGTCATGCAGATCGATATTTTGCTATTGGCTTCCCATATGTCCCACCAGTCTATGCCCTCCAAAACCTCTCCTAGTTTGGCTTCCCATCTACTAGTATACGTTAGCTCCCCTCAATCTGTTGTGGTGGAGCAGAGGTGAGAATAGATGGTGCTGATCAGACCTTTCTGGTATGTCTCAGGATCACATACTTTCTCATAGAAGGTAGGCCATGTGCGGGCCACCTTCTTGATGTGAGCTCGTGAAGTCTTACATCTGGATGTATCTGAAGAAGTCTGTGGTTGTTAAAGTGGTCCTATTTTTAAGGTTGTTAAACGGGATCACTTTGTCGCCTACCTATATTAGATGTATTCATTGTAATCCCGCATATTCAAGGCCTTTATAGTCTCGTGCCCTCATGCCTGGGGGGAATGCTCTATTGCGAAGTAGGGGCATCATGGTGGATGGGGAGGACATCAGCTCATGTTTACGAGCGGAGCAGTCCCAGACCCGGATGTAGTTGATGATTGACGGGCAGGTGGTTTGTAGTGGTGCCCTATGTTCTTTTGCAAGCCAAATATGCAGTTTTGGGAGATCAGCTCCCATGAGCATGGAATCTAGGTCTACCCATCTCCTCTGATCAGGAGGAGTTTGCCATAGGGCTACCTGTGTGAGTTGGGCTGCCAAATAATAATAGTGGAGGTGTGGTAGTCCAAGGCCTCCAGCCGCCTTGAGGTGGTATAGTATATTGCGTGCCACTCTATGCCTCTTATTCTTCCATACAAATCGGTCTATTTCTCTTTGTAAAAGCACAAAGTCTTTTTTGGAAACTGGGAGGGGTAATGCCTGAAATAGGAATAGTATGCCGGGGAGTAAGTTCATTTTCACTGAGTGAATTTTGCCTATCCAGGATATCGGTTTGTCGGCCCACTTTTCCATGTCGCCCGTCAGTGCCCGAAGGAGGGGGGTGTAGTTGGCCTGATATAGCCTCTCTGGGTTAGCAGTGAGGTTTATCCCCAGATACGTGATGTGGTTGTGTGTAATTCGTATTTTATATATTCCACTGATGTGTGCCGCGTCCGCCGCCGAGAGGTCTAGAGGGAGAGCACTTGACTTCTCCATGTTCACTTACCAGACATGTTCCCGTAATTGGACAGGAGTGGGACGGTTCCTTTTTTATCGTTTTGCAAAGGGGTGAACTTTATGGACTTGTCAACACAAATTACAATACCTCCTCCTTTTTGCTCTCTCGTTTCTATGGCATAAATAGCCATGTATTGCAATGGCAGAGTCAGGTGTTTTTGTGGTTCGAGCACAATAATTTCAGGCTTGTAATGTGAACACCAAGCTTGCAGTGCATCCATTTCAGGTAGTAAGCTGTGAATTTACAGTGCACAAAGGAGAAGCCTTCTTTAACAGGGAAACTAGGAATGGAATATGTGGTGGGGGGACCAGGGTTAGACTCTGCATCGTTTCCAAGGCCAAGTAACATGAGTAAACGAATTTGGACATTTTAGTTTGGTGGTATTACAATTGTGAGGTTTTATAATTTTGTGGGGTGGGGGGTAGGAGGGCTGGATTTTAACATTCTCCACCAGCACTCAGCAGATAGATTACAGCAACAGAGCAGGCCGTGGTGCATAAGATGTTATATTTTTTCGGATTCTTTATATAATGTGATTTTTCACAACTTTTGCATTATATGAACATCTTTGGTGCAGTCACACTGGGTTTTTATGTGTGTATATTAGATGTTCAGGCGAATTCTTTCGCCCTATGTGTTTTGTCCCTTCTAGGTCTTGGTCTTTCTTGTTCCCTCATTAGAATACGGATGGTTTTGCGCCCTTTTGCGTTCCATGGATGGAACGCACGCCAAGCATCGGATGTTCCGAATCAACTAAGATTACCTGCATTATATATACCCATAAGGAGGAATACAGTGATATCCCTGAGGAAGTCCCATATTTTACTGGATGAAACGCGTTGGATTTTCTCCTTATGGACTTTTGATTTATGTTTTTTTATTTCATATTTTATTATTTATTTGTATTTGGCTGCTTTCATATATCTGCTCCTGGATTTCCTTCTGGATTTCTGACCACGCTGTATAGGAGTTCCATGTTATATGGAGACACGCTCTAGTCAATATTCTTATGTGTAAGTGCGACCAATAAACGTGATTTTGTATTTTTATAACAAACTTCACTATATCTGATTTCCTTTATTTACATACATTCCATTGGATGATAATTCAAGCTCATATTCATCATACATCACATTACCCCTGAGAGGGTGAGAAGCCTGATTTCACGTTTGTTTGTGAGTGTATTCATTACCACATCTATTACACACTCCATTTAATACTGTATTACGCTATGTCAGCTTTTTGAATCTTTTATACAGATCATATCCACGGATACTTTACCTGATTTCAGGTTGTTTAATTTGTTTTACATATATTTTAACGTATTCTGGGTGTTTTCCACTTTGTCATGGTGTATAAGAATTTGGTTTTCAGTTTGTGGTGAGTTGTGCTTAAAGGGGTAGTGATAGGAACAGGGGCGTATTAGCCGCGAGGCAAACAAGGCATTTGCCTTGGGCGGCATTTTCCAGGGGGCGGCAAAAAAAGCCGCCCCCAAATGCCCAAGGCAAATGTCTTGTTAGCCTTGTGGCTAACAAGACATGCTGGGCTGCTGGGCGGTCGGGCGGTGCTGGCTGGTGGGCGGCTGGCGAGGGAGCACTTCCCCTGAGCTGTCTGCTCATCTCCCTCGCGCGCCGCAGAGTGAGGCTGGGAGCCGGAATATGACAGCACAAAACCAGGATACACCACTGGATAGGAACATGATTGGAGTGGGAAAAGGGTTACAAAGAATTACATCTTAGAGGTATGTACATGAAAACAAACAATAAAAATATAAAATTACTGGTATTCCATTACTATTTCAGCACACTGTTTAGCCTCTACTCTTGGAACAACTGCTTATTCTAATCATATAGACACGTATAACTAGCATGTAGTTATCTGTTATATTATCTTCTAAAACAAAACAAAACAAAAAAAAGAATGAGGCTGTTATATCCGAGAAATGTTTCCACTACACTTGATGTTATATAATTGTCATAACCGCTATCTAACAGTCTGTAACTCATAACAAAACTAATAATAAATAATAATGCATATATGGTGAGGGAGTAGTACTTACACTACACATATGGCTAGGTACAGAATACACACATAAATGCAGCATGCACATTTGATTGAAGCACTGTCTGCTGTTTTACTCCTTGTTGAACTACCTTGGTAAACACCAATGATTCAGGGCACCTATTGGAAATTGGCACTTGATGGATAGTGGCACACAGATGGAATGTAACCTGTGCTCCATAGTTACTAAACTAAATAGGGATCCCACTCTGCCTGGAGATAGTCAATTGGCTTAATTGCCCCCAATAAATTTTGACATGAGATGGGAGGGATTGGACAACTAGCAGACTGCACTGTAATGAATCAAGATGACAAATTAAAGGCAAAATACATGTAATGATAATGCATTGTAAGGGTACTTCGTAAATGGGGTGCAGGGGTGAGGAAGACAGACAGTGTTGCAGGGGTTAACTGGAATGAAAGTCAGAGTTCACCTGTGGATGAGAGTAGAGTTTTGTCAGATTAGTTCACATTGAAAATGCTGTGTTCGTTCCCTTGGTAAATCCAGGGAGTAGCTAGGACTATTTTAATGGGGTGTGGCTAGACAGAATGGGATTCTCAAAGGGGTGGGAGTGGAGGGGATGGCATGTTCTCCCCTTTATTACTCTAATCTAGTTATTAAATAGTCCAAAAGGACAGTATCCTGTCCAACCTCATGTATTCAATAGCCCCCACCTGGTGTCCATGGGTGGAGGCTGGGGATGATAACTTCATGCCCAAAGTTAAATCTTTGAGCCTCCACACGCTGCCCATTGGGTAGCAGTAGCATATCCCAATGTTTTTATGTGAACCACCAATCATTATTGGACTTAAGCCCCCATCGAATGGCCACGGGAGAGAGCAAGGATGGGAAGACCAGTGCAGGTCCCCCCCTGTTTATCTACCATAGGGATGGGGTCTTTCTAGTGACTGGACAGTCCATTTGCTAGTATAAAAAGTAAGCAGATGTGACTCCCTATAGTAAATGGTGATCACATTGACCCTATAGGTTTTGTGTTTTTTTTTTTACTTTTTGAATGTGACAGCTGCCTAGCAAGCATTGGCTAACCGCCACATAACTTAAACATTGTGCTGCCAAAGTTTTATTTTTTAAATTATTTGTCTGCTGGCTGCAAATAGTTCAGTTTTAAAATACAGGCCTGGATTTAAACCTGAAATCTGGACCAAATCTGAGCCATTATTGTAAAATCCAGATATTGTTTAATTATATGAAAAATGGCCTCAATGGCGGTTCTGTAAGGGACTGTTCAGACTAAAATTAGTTTTGTTTCAAATTGTATTCTACTACAATACTTTTACCATATTCTTTTGATTTTGCATTAAGCTATCTTTTCTACCACTGGCAGCAATTTTGAATTGCTGAAAAATATATGGATTAGGCATTGTTCAAGGCAGACATTCATGGCGATAGAGATTAAAGGGACACTATATTCAGCAGAACCACTACAGCTTAATGTAGGAGTTCTGGTGCCTATAGCCTGTCAGAGAAAAGGCAGTGTTTACATGGGTGACTATTTACACCTCTAGTGGCAGTCACTAATATAGCAACTAGTGGTGCTTCCTAGTCCAGTGCTGCACAGTGTGCAACACTACCGTTCAACATTTCCATGCTCTGCCTTGAAACACTGATTGTTCCTCATAGAGATGGATTGAGTCAATGCATCTCTATGAAGAGATGTGATTGGTGCAGCACCTTGCCACACGTGCAATTGTCTCCCGATTCTTTCCTATGGGAAAGCATTGGATTGGCTGAGATCATCAAGTTTAAGAATCTCAGTCAAGGGCGCAGAACGTGGGCTGTACCCACACGGCACTGGATTTGGTGACAAGACTGGTGTGGGAGAAAAGGTAAGTAAAATCACCTCTTCAAGGCTCAGCGGAGTGGATGGCTGGTCACCTAAACAGCCACACCAGTGTTCCTTGAATGGGAGATAACTAACACCAGGCTTTCATACTGGACAGTAAAAATAATAATCAGAAGCTAACTCACTTAAATTTAAAGTTGAAAAGGTAAAGTTAATGACTGCAAACCCCCAATATACCCTCCTATAAAAATAACATGTATTCAATATTTAATTACATTTAAAAGCCCATCTACCTGTATGTATGTGGTGTATGTGGCATTCAATAAATACCTGTAAAATGTTGCATATCAGGTGTATGGAAATATTAAGGGGTTTCCTCACTAAACAGCAATCAGTGAATTGAAAAACAAACTGTAAAATTTAGACCACAATAGCCACGCTGTAAATTATCTATTTTTATACAATTTGCAACTCAGAGTTTAATTCACTGTTTAGTGAATAAACCCTGAAGCCTTTATGAGCTTTTCAAAAAGATTGTATCTTCATGAAATGATAAACATTGTTTGGGGGTAAAAGAGCTGCTTTAAAGAATGTGGTGGACTAAGGAAGTCTGCGGGTATTTTTTTTATTAGCTACTAACACCAAACGGCTAATGATATTAAACTGCTTTGTAGCTGCTTTGTTACTGACAAACATGGAAAGCAATCTTGTGTCATTTTAAAGTGTGATCTGACAATGTGTTGTAAGAGTATTACGGAATACATTTGTGCCGTTATGAAATTTGTTTAATAAATTGTTTGTAGTATTATGTGCAAAAAGCAGTAATTGTTTAATACCACCTAATAGGGTTAATCATTAAAGTAAAAAAAAAAAACAACGTGAATTTAAAGTGACATTCACATTTGTCTAAGTAGCCAAACTGCAAAAATTATCTAAGTTAGTTATACTTTTAGTTTGGTTGCTGTGGCCTTAAATTAGAAATTCTCTTTAAATTCAGATTTTTAGTGAATAGCCCTGTGTGTTATTGCCTAAAATATACTGGAATATGTGATTTCAAACAGCTTCTGTAAACTCCAAAAAACCTACACTTGCTTTCTAAAGCAATGCACAGCTACCCCATCTGAAAGGGAGGCACATAATACATTGGTATGTCTGAGTTGCCAATGGACATAAAATGTCTTATAGAGAAGAATTTAGTTGGTTTACTGGACAGGATGCATAGATCCTAGAAAACACAGCAAGCCTAAAAGCTATGTTAGGGGAGGATATAGAACCGTCGCTCCTCCCCTCCCCTAGACAGAGGCACAAGATCACTTTCGGTTTTATAGTCATCTCAGCTTCGCTGTTAAATCCTTCTAAGCGATCTCATTTGATCCCTTCAAATCATTAGCAGTGTCACGCTGGGGTCCTAACGGTGAAGGGCTGTGTAATTTAGCAAGCCATCTCCAGTGTCCTATCGCAGCCCGGGCAGGGATACTTAACGTTCTATTTGCATTCTAAAGAGAGAGAGAGCACGATCTTGCATTATGCCTGCACTAGGAGATCTACTCTATGCATTAGGCAGTCTGGGGACCTCTGAAAGCAAGCACTCTTCCAACTGACAGCCCAAGCAAAAAGAAACTCACCCTCTCCAAAATTTTGAAACGATAATAAACAAAATCCAGATAAAAACTCTTAATGCCGTGGAGACCCAGAGCCACCGGCTTAGTGTAGATCTGCTGGATCCCTTGTCTGGGGCAGGATCGGGCACGTATCCGGTGTGACATGCTGTTTTCCCTGACAGCTAGCGGTGTAACTGCAGCAGACAGAACTCCCTGTCCTCCCGCCGCCAGCACTGAGCCCCACGCCTAGGACAGTGCAGGACAGCGAGTGGATCCCACCTCCTTTACATAACATCTGACCATGGGAAGCGCGTGTTGTGGACCCACCGGCGAGGATCTAACACGGAGAACTTATTGATCCCCCCACCTCCCAAGGGATCCCCCCCATCAGGAATCGATCCATCATTTCGGGACCACGTTGTGCTGTCAGTTTTTTTGCAGACAAAACCACTGAGACGTTTTTTTTTTTGTTTTTTTCTTTTCCTCCTGGCGGAAATGAAGAGCCAGTGAAAATCTATTATTATTTTTGTTAAAGGGGGGTTGGGGGTGGTCTGGCTTCCTCCCTTGAAGACCTATGCAAAGTTATGGCTTGAAACACCATGGGAACTCGGAAGAGAAGGTGCTTCTCCTGCAGGTAAATGGAATGCTAGCTCATTAACCCGCTCGCTGCCAGGGGAGCTCGGTTAGTATGTCTGTCGCCCTGTTATAGATAGTTTAGAGCAGCAACTTATTTAATGAAATCGTAGACTGTGAGCATTAATGTTTGTAGCCCCTATGCATACATGTATACACGTTCCAAGATTCCCCCATGCTCCCACATATGTCACCTCAACAGCCCCTGTACAGCATGCACACCCCGTGTTATCCCCCTCCTCCCATAGCCCTGCCTGGCTGGCTCACTATCTGATACCTGCAGGTGATAGTTAGGCGGGCCTGGAGCACGAGGGGCTGAACTCTCTCAGGCATTCCCTTGCACACTTGAGCACTATTATAGTGCGTAGCTGTCAGTGCTGCTGCCACTGTAGTGGGAATGGAAATGGTTACACGATTTAAACATTATCACCGCTGCGCTGGTATTTTAAACACGTTCTCTCACTAGCATTCTATAGCTCTGGCATCGAAGCTCTGGCACATGAATTGAAGGGGTTACACATTCACTGAAGCTCTGGCATTGAAGGGATTATATAGCCATCCCCAATTATGCGGAAAACAACGGAAAACTTCACACGTGCTCTCAGAATATCACCTCATCTCGTGGTATTCTCAGAATAAAAGTCTGCAGCTCTGGCAGTGAATGGGTTACACAGTATATAAAGGTGTCAAGCATAGTGAAAGAGGTAAAGTTCTAAAAGTGGAGCTATCACCATGGAAACCAACGCAATGACTTGCGGTTGCTATCCATGGTGATTGCTCTACTGTTAGGACTTTGCCCCAGATTTTTGTAAATACCTTCCACATTCTCAGAATAATGCCGTGTCTCCTCCGAAATATATTGCTAGAATAGTTTTGACATGCTAATATAATCATAGTAATTATGTAGCAGATTTCCTCCTGCTCTCTAGAGCTCTTTATAAATACATGGAATTAACAACGTAGAGCCAGGCCCTCGCCACCTCTTGTTCATGTAAGTTTCTCTATTTGAAGTTACTTGCCTATTCCACTCTTTGTACAGCGCGGCAGACTGTGTTGGCTCTCTATAAGCAATATTAATCAGTGTCTAAATAGGGTAGATCATTTTAAAATGTTTTGTAGGCGATACGTTTCTAGATCAAAATTCAGGAATCTGAGATGTAAAATAAAAGGTAGTTATGAAGTGTTCTTGGTATTTGAGTATAATTACAACACAGGGGAAGAAAGAGCAATTTTGTAGATAGTTTTCATGCATGGAAGATGCTTGCAGGTAATGTGTGCACTACTGTGAAAGTGACAGGTTTATTCCCTTTCTTCTTTTGATTTTATTTTTTAGAATTCTATTTTAGACAATTTCCAAAATCTTAGCAGTTTGCTTATTAAACTATAAACTGTGGTTCATTGGGCATTAATATGTTGTTGTATTTTTTTTTTTTGCCCCCAAAAATATTTAAGATGTCCTCTGGATGAGTTAAGTTTCCACTTTTTGTGGCCTAAAGTTTTAGAATTTTGGATTTCAATTAACTACATAAATCTGATCATTAAAAGAACTGTGGTAAATCAGGCCTTACAAGCCTTTCACTTTTAAGCAAAGGGTTAATGCTGGTGAGTGTTGACCTTGCATATATCATTTACCAGATTTTATAGAGACATTATTTATAAAGCACCAACAAATTCTGCAGCGCTGTACAATGGGTTAATTTCATGATTATACACAAGTGGATCTTGTCATTGTTAATTTAGAAACCCCACAAAAATATTATTTTCCAAATTAGTGTCTCTGCTAATAGATGCCAAGGGATAGATGTCAAGACAGCACTGTAAGGTGTCAATGTGTTTATTGCCATATTTACTATGAAGGGCACAACCCTTATCTAAACTATTTGACCTCTATTACCCTGTGCTTCCTTTGAATATTTGTTCCTCGATAGTTTTGTGAAAGTAAATGTTTTATAGCTGGTTAATAATTTATTGTATTTAACATAACATTTGATATGTGTTTGTATGTACGTATATACTTTTACGGAGCTTATTGGTTATCAATGAATCTTACTAACTATTAGGTGATCATTAATATATTTTTTAATGCATAATCTCAGTTTTATAACGAGAAGTATACCAGCTCGGATAAAGACATGTTCGAGCTTTCATAGAGAGTTTGGAGTCCCCTGGCAGGATGACTGTAGTTTGACCCACCTCCCAGTGGCAGAAAATGTGATTTGCTACAGTTACAGTATCCTATTATTATTATTATTATCTTTATTTTTAACTTTAATAACTGTTTAGCATTTTACTATTCTCCCCTTTTCTATGTATTTATTCATTGACAAGCGAACATGGTCTGTAAGACCCTAACTGTTAGTGGGTGGTAAGATGTAAAGAGGTCAGGGTCAGGAAAAGGAAATCTATACATTTTGAACAGGATGCAAACATGTAAAATGGCTACTTGACGGTCCATTGAATCTTTTGTGAGGAAGTTGTCTGCTACAATGTGTTGCTTATAGCCCATGGTTATTATTTTGGAGTTCTCTCATTGATGCAAGGTTGTGCCCTGGGTGAGTTAACTGTTTGTGCCCAGAATGTGATATGTCCATTGCACAGCATTATTGATATTAGAATCTGTTATCTGTCTGTGGATACTATATATATATATATATATATATATACAGTGGAAGAAAACATGCATTTTACTTTGGTTAAATCTTTCCCCTAAGCACAGAAGTCATTTAATAGAAAATGAATAATTACCACAGAACTTCTTAAGTGGTCATCATATATGTGTGGTGACATAAGTTTCTCTATTGTCCAAAGCACATGTTCCTGAAAAAAGTGTGTGTATGGCGTGGTGGTGTTTGTGGTTGAGCTCTGGTGAGATACCGGGTGGTTGATATTGTGATATCCTTTTCTTTGTCTTAATGTTCTTTCATCTAGGACACATTGTCCCGTTAACCCTCAGGGTGCTGTAAGGTTTGGTTCAGTTTGTGGAAGGGAAACGTGTAAGATAATTCTTGGTAAAACTGGTACAAAAATGATTTCCCAAAATGTGCATTTTGTATGCTTCTTCTTTGGAACTCGTGTTTAGAGTAGTATGTGTACGAGGAAGTGGATGAAAGTTATCTGTAAACCTATTGCAGAAGTGTGTTGTTTTGTGTTTTTTTTTTTATCTGTAAAAAAAAAAAATGGCTTGGTCTGGAAATGGCTACTAAGTAAGAGTCATAATTACCTCTCTTTTTCATATGAGGAGAGAAGAGATGCAGCTCTGGTGCTATGTCTGGAATGTTAGAAAGTGAAAGCGGAGTTATTAACATGTATGTCATCCTCTGTCAGCTCTGCATAGGCATATATGGTTTTGTTACAAGTTGTTTGCACAACTTGACAGCCAAGACTTGTTTCCTCACACTCTAAATGTCATTGTCCTGTCTGTGTGGTAAATATTGTGTAGGGGTTCACTCACTAAACACCACTGTTGTAAAGTGAATTCTTGCGTTGCACAGTTCAGGCAAAAATAGTCAAGCAGTGACTACGACTGGATTGGAGAATTTTTCCAAATCCTTTTTTTTTTTTGCCTAAATTTTACAGTTTGATTTTTAGTTCACTACAATACAATGTTTAGTGAATAAATCCTTGTCAGTTGTATACTAAACACCACATGGTAGTGATTTGTAAACAAAAATGTCAAATTTCAGAATAAAATATCCAAGTGGTGACCATAAGTAAGTTGTAGAATTTTTCTAACCTGGCACTTTTTGCTAGGATTTTCAAGTTAGGTTTGTAATTTATTGTTTATAGGTATACCGTTTAGATTTGTAAAATTCCCTATACACTGCAAAGAAAAATGTTTTTATTTTTTTATTTAGGAAAACGTGTGTTTTCTAGATACTTCCACGATGCTAATGTGATTTCTTAAGAACATTTTTTTTGAGCAGGCCGCAGCCTATATTTAAGCAGTTTTAATTTTTTTTTAAATAATTTTTTTTTTTTATTGAGAATGTGGCATACACATACAGAAAATCAGTCAGTGCCAAAGATAAGCAAATCAATAGGATACAGAGGTAGTCTCTCGATAAGGCATCAATACAGACAGTCATATTCTCTTTTGTAATTATTAAAACAATATATGACTAAAGTAACAAAATATTAGTTAATCGGTGAGTAGAATAATGCTAATTAATGCCAATTCCAGCCATGGCCCCAAAAGTATATGAGAAGGATGGTAGAAACGTTAGTGAATGAGAGGTGAGGGCTAGGATAATAACAATGGTTATATCAACTGAGAACAAATGGGATGCACTAGCTCTCCTAAAGAAGGTTGTGGTAAACCTTTTTTTTTTTATCACATAATCTAAACAAAACCTGTAAACCACCGAGCCAATCCCTCCATGGTTGTGTGAAATAATAAGGGAGAGTAAAGGAGGTTCAAGGATTGATATGAGTGGTTACCTGGGACTGGTAAGTAATGATAGTGGGTTATGACTTGATATGACATTCAAGCATACAACAAACTGTATTCCAATGTAAATGTAATCCTAGTTCAGAAGGGGTTGGTCTATGGTAGAGATGTAGTATTTCCAGGTTGTGAGGAAAATTTTATCCATCAGTTATTTTCTGAAGTGTGTGTGTGTGTGCAGCCAGTCCATCCTGAAAAGATAATGGATTTTAACTAGGAAAAGTAAAAATTGAGGTGGACTGGCTCCACACAAGATAGTCTCACTGCATACTGCTGCTATGATTGGGAGGATTATGTTGGGGGAAGTAAAATGAGGGATGACTGATCAGAGAGGCATAGCATGGTTTCGTAAATAGGTTTGGACTTTTTTCCAAAAATATTTTATAGTGGGGCATTCCCAACGTATGAGCATTTGAAACAAGTTGTTGGCTTGTTGAAGTTTTAATTTTTAATATGTGACTACATAGACATAGAAGCAAATCTTGAGCAAGCAGTGTCTGGAACCGTATGATATACGTTGTACTCCGTATTTCTTATTTACAAATATTTAAAGGGATATAAATCGGGAAGTAAGAACAATACTTCAACCTTCATTAACATGAAATGTAAGGCACAAAATGTGAAGTAACCTGGCGAGGGAGAGCAAAAAAAGAAAACCGTTTTAGTGACAGTTTTTCGTTTCCACAGTGGTAGACTAGAGATGAAATACTCATGATTTTGAAGTATCTCGCTAGGCCTGGTCTAGACTGTAGGCCATTGTACATATACCACAAGGTGAGTTCCAGGGGATTTTTAGATTTTTTAAATGAATTTATTTATTGCTAGAATCTTGATTGTTCTCAAGTAGAGGATGGTCTTCCTAAGTTTTTCTGTTATGACCCCTCTGTAATTTTGCATGTGGGTGGAGAAGGAGTTGAAAGCAGTATACTGTGGTACTGTGGTACTGTGGTACTGTGGCAAGTTGAAGGCCAAGTAAAGGGTTGGTAAGTGCAGGAGTGTGTTGTTTTTTTGTTTAAAAAAAAAAAAAAAGGTTTGGATATGAAAGCAGGGCTTTGTCAGGGACAGAGATCTGTAGGGTTGAAACAGTTGTCAGCAAATTTAAGCTGTATTAAATGGACACTACCGTCACAGTAACAACTTTTTCTAAATAAAGTTGTTATGGTGCCAGGATGCCCACAGACGCACTCTTACCTTAAGGGGTTAAACCCCGAACGATTAAACCCCAAAAGTTCCTTCAGCAACTTCCTAGCTGCTGTTTGGCTTAAACAGTTAACTGACACTCTAACCCAGCTCTGAGCAACATTTCTCTCTCTCTCTCTCTCTTTTTTTTTTGTTTTAATCAATGGGGAGCCACTGACTGGCTTAATCCATTAAGGACCGCGGACGTACGTACGTCCGACAAAAAATGGTCCTTAAGGACCGCGGATGTACCTCATACGTCCGCGGCTAATTTGAGTGCTGGAAGCGAAAGTGATCGCTTCCAGCCGCTCTGTGGGTATTGCACAATGCCTCAGTGTTGAGGCATCATGAAATACCCCCTGCTCACTGCCGGGCACCCGAGTGATCGCTTCCCCCGGAGCGATCACTTCTGGGTTGCCGCACATGGCACCCGGCAGTGCAGAGCAGAGCATTCTTCTGAGGGGGACAGTCCTTCTTTGCAATTTAGGACCCCCAGGGGCCATGTGACCGCTCTAAAAGAGAGGTCACATGGCCGCAATAGGTGTCCACAGTGCTGCCAGCAGAGGGACTGCCTGAACTGACAGGCAGTCCCCCTGCTGGTGGAAAAAGTTTAAAAATGTAAAGTTAATAAATGTAAAAAAATATGTATATATGATAGAATATATATATAGCGTCCAAGTAGAGAGCACTCTGGAGTCTTAATATTATATCAAAATAAATACTGCTTTATTGTGCAGAATACAAAAAATGTCGACGTTTCAGTCACAGTAGACCTCTCTCTCTCTCTCTCTCTCTCTCTCTCTCTCTCTCTCTCTCTCTCTCTCTCTCTCTCTCTCTCTCTCTCTCTCTCTCTCTCTCTCTCATTAAAATAATAAATAAATATATTATACATATATTAAAAAATATATATATATATATAAAGCATTTTATAATATATTATACATATATAATGCATACGTATGATTTCATTATATGTGTACTTTGAGATATATACGCATATTATTCATAATACACTTATAATGAAATCATATATATGTATAATATATTACATAGTTAAATAACTGAAAAGAGACTTGCGTCCATTAAGTTCAGCCTTTCTCACATTTGTTTTTTGCTTTTGATCCAAAAGAAGGCAAAAAAAAAAAAAAAAACCAGTTTGAAGCACTTTCACTTTTGCAACAAACTAGGAACATTTGAACATCTGTATGGACTCTGGTAAAAAAAAAAGGTAAAAAAACCTTTTCTTTGCTTTAGACAAAATCCTCTTTCTTCCAGTCTAAACACATGACCTTGTGTCCTATGTAAAGTCAGATTTGTGAATAGATTTCCACATAATGGTTTGTATTGGTCACGGATATATTTGTATAGTGTTATCATATCCCCTCTGAGGCGACGTTTTTCTAAACTAAAGAGGTTTAAATTTGTTAACCTTTCTTCATAGCTAATATGTTCCATTCCTTTTATTAATTTTGTAGCCCGCCTCTGCACTTTTTCTAGTGCCATAATATCCTTCTTTAGAACAGTCGCCCAAAATTGCACAGCATATTCAAGATGTGGTCTAACCAGCGATTTATAAAGAGGCAAAATGATATTCTCATCCTGAAAATGAATGCCCCTTTTCATGCATGAAAATACCTTACTGGCCTTAGCCACTGCTGATTGACATTGCACATTGTTGCACAGTTTGTTGTCTATAATAATTCCAAAGTCCTTTTAGTGTGTTGTTATCTCTAATTTGCTTCCATTAAGGGTATATGTTGCTTGTGCATAACTTTGCATTTTTCAACATTAAATTTAATCTGCCATTTGAGTGCCCAGTCCCACAATATAGCTAAATCCCTCTGCAGCAAAGTAATATCATGCTCACATTGTATTATTTTACAAAGCTCTGTGTCATCTGCAAACACTGAAACTTACGTTTCAATGCTTTTTTCAAGATCATTTATAAACATTTTAAATAGTACGGGTCCCAGAACAGAACCCTGAGGGACACGACTTGACAACTCTGTCCAGCTTGAAAATTTACCATTAATGACAACTCTTTGTACTCTATTTTTAAGCCAATGTTCAAACCAAGAACAAGTATTTTCATCTAGAACGATTTCTTTGAGTTTGAACACTGATCTTTTGTGTGGAACTGTATCAAACGCCTTGGCAAAATCCAAATAGATCACATCCACTGCAACACCCTGATCTATACTTCTACTTACTTTTTCGTAGAATGCAATCAAATTAGTTTGACATGATCTGTGCTTCATAAAACCATGCTGATTTTTGCTGATAACCATGTTCTTCTCAAGGAATTCTTGAATATTATCCATCAATAACCTTTCAAATACTTTTCCAGCCACAGAAGTTAAGCTCACAGGTCTATAATTTCCAGGCAAGGATTTTGAACCTTTTTTGAATATAGGAACCACATCTGATTTCCTCCAATCCTCCAGAACACTTCCTGAAAGAAAAGAATCTTGAAAGATTAAAAACAGAGGTTCAGATATTTCAACATTTCGTTCCAAAGTACTCGTGGATGAATGCTGTCAGGCCCTGGCACTTTGTTTATATTAACTTTCTTTTATAAAATGCTTTAATTATAATATATTTTATATATATATATATATATATATATATATATATATATATATATATATATATATATATGAAATAAAAGTGTGTGTATATATGTATGTATATATACACACACACACACATATTATATACACGTGTATATATATACATGCACACATTATATGTGATGTGTGTGTGTGTGTGTGTGTATGTATGTGTATATATATATATATATATATATATATGTGTGTGTATATATATATATATATATATATATATATGCAGTAAATATATCCTTGCACTCACGCTTGAATGTCCTACTGTCTTGATGCAGTGGTGTAATTTGCCGGGTGCCAGTCCTTTTAGGGATCTTGATATATACCAGTATGTAGAAATATAATCTGCACTCACAGGCTTCAAATTTCAAAAAGGTCCTTTATTCCATAAAACAAGAAAGTCGACATTTCGGTCCATGCAGGGACCTTCCTCAGGATGAAGTGTCACTTTATCCTGAGGAAGGTCCCTGCGTGGACCGAAACGTTGATTTTCTTGTTTTATGGAACAAAGCACCTTTTTGAAATTTGAAGCCCGTGAGTGCAGCCTATATTTTGTACATACTGGTGTGTGTGTGTATATATATAAAAAAATTTTTTTTTTAATAAAAAACAATTAAAAACGCTAACTTTGCCCAGCGTTTGTGACTAAGAGGCTACTACAAAAGACTGGACCTACCCCATTTTGAATACCCTGGGTTGTCTACATTTGAAAATGGAATGCCATGATGGGGTTATTTCACATTTCTGGGCTACCATATGGTCTCAAAATGCAACGTAGACCCAGCAAACCAATCTGGCAAACTGAATTGGACAAACCCTATATTGACCATGTAACTTTCCAAAACACCTTAAAACCTGTACATGGGGGTATTGTTATACTCAGGAGACTTCTCTGAACACAAATATGAGTGTTTGAAACAGTAAAACTTATCACAAAGATGAAATCACCAGTAAAAGTGCAGTTATTGTTTTTAAAAATGCAAAAAACTAATAAAAAAATACTAAGTTTGGCCAGCGTTTGTTACTAAGTGGCTACTACAAATGACTGGTCATACCCCATTTTGAATACCGTGGGTTGTCTACATTTACAAATAGTATGCCATGATGGGGTTGATTTTCATTCCTGGGCTGCCATACAGTCTCAAAGGCAACATAGGCCCAGCAACCCAATCTGGCAAATTTTAATGTGCAAACATGGAAAAGGGGAAAGCCCTACATTTGACCCCTGTATGTTTGCAAAAACCCATAAAACCTGTACACTTTTGTACTCGGGAGATGTTGCTGAACACATATTGGGGTGTTCTTTGTCAGTAACACATGACAGGAACCAAGAATCCATGCCTAAATTACAATGTGTGTGGAAAAATAACACAAAAAATGACTATCCAAAAGGTTGACAAAGACTGGTGGTAGAATTAGTGCATGAAAAGAATTAAAATACCACCATCTGAAATACCCTAGAATGTTTACTTTTCAGAAATATATGGTTTGATGGGGATAAATTACATTGGCCAGGCTTTCAAAAATATCCCAAATGGGGCATTGGTGCATGCTGACCAGCTGTGAAAATTCCGAGTTGGAAAACTGTAATGTGCACCCTCCAAATAAGGTCTTTTAGCCCCCAGAGAACCCAACACACCTATACTATACATGGGTGGTATCAATGTACTGAGGAGATGCTGAACACATATTGAGGTGTTCTTTGGCAGTAATCCTTAAAGTTCTCAGTACATGTATTCTTAAATTGCTATGTGTGTCAAAAAAAATCACTAATTATTTTATTTTTTAAAAATTTGGCATCAATTGGTGGTAAAATGGTCGCATGAAAAGAGTCAAAATACCCCAAGTTTAATACCTTAGGTTGTCTTGTTTAAAAAATATTTACATGTGAAGGGTTATTCAAGGATTCCTGACAACTATATATATTTGTTTTTTTATCTTTGGAATTTTAATATTTGGTGTCATACAGACTATTTAATTTTATATTGCGCTTTTTTGTTCTATTTTTTTGTGTATCAGAGTTAAAATGTAACTTGTGTTAATTTTGAAAAAAAAATGGTTTGGAAATAGCAAAGTGTTACTTATAGCCCTATAACTTTCCAAAGCTAAGAACATGTTAACATTGGGTATTTCTAAACCCAGGACAACATTTAGAAACTATTTAGCACAGGTGTTTTTTGGCGGTTGTAGATGCGTAACAGATTTTGGGGGTCAAAGTTTTGGTTTTTTTTGTACATTTGTTTTATCATATTTAAAAAAATGTTTTATAGTAAATTTAAATGATATGATGAAAATAATAGTATCTTTAGAAAGACCATTTAATTGCGAGAAAAATGGTTTATAATATGTGTGGGTACAGTAAATTAGTTTGAGGAAGATTACAGCTAAACACAAACACATAAGAAATGTAAAAATAGCCCTGGTCCCAAACGGTAAGAAAATTAAAAAGTGGTCTGGTCACTAAGGGGTGGAAGTATCAGCTGGCTGCTCTAACAATCAGCGGTGCCCCTGCCTGATGGCACTCCATGCTTCCTATAACTTAGATTCAGAAACTGAATGCTGCCTGGGGCACCTGGAGATCCGCACTGTAGGCAACTTTTGGGGTTAAAAAATGGTTTAACCCCTCAAGGTAAGAGTGCGTCTGAGGGCCTCCTGACTTCATAAAATGTAAATGCAACTGTTATGGTGAACACAGCGTCTCTTTAAGAGCTGCTGTCCCACAAGGTGTGTAAACCTGTTGCTTTACTTTTAGGGATATTTTGTGGTCAGTTTGAACATGTGTATTTCAAGTAGGAATTCAGAAGGGTATTGATAAGGAAGTCAGGTAGGTGGCATAGTCATTAATAGAGGCCTGTTTTGTACAACGGATAGGTCTGAGGTGTCATGTTTTATGCTAAAAGAAATCTATGAATTTTTTTTTTGATGTAGTACTGTATTTAGAATATTCTGGAATCTGTGGAGTATGATGTTTAAGAATGGAATGAGTCATAGGAGAAAGATGGGATGGAAATATGAGGAAAGATTTGTTTATCCATCGAATGTAGGGATTTTAATTTAAATTTAATACAATGTACTTGTCATGGTATTTAAAACTTTGTCTTAAAGTAAAAAGCATTACGTTTCATTGTGTTAGCACTTTCTGATCATAGTGGAAGAGAAGAAATAGAAACCTTGTTTCTGATATCCTCATTTGCATTGTGTACCCCGACTGTGCCTGAACAGAAATGCATTGTGACATACTTTTCTCACTCTTTAAAAATGACAGGCACCATAACAACTTCAGAGCACTTTTGAGCATATACGTTAATATTGAAAGTTTTGATGCCCTCTTTTCACAACCCTTGTCTCTATTATTGGCAAGATGTTGTCATGAGATTTTCAGGCATGAGTCAAAGCTAGTACTATGTAGACGAGACAAGGTTGGTTGAAACAGCTGTCTGTGGCTGTTGTTTAATTCATTTAGATCAGTAGTTCCCAAACCAGTCCTCATGGCCCACCAACTGTCCAGGATTTATGTATTTCCCTGTTTTATTCCAATGGAGATACCAAAACCTGGACTGTTAGTGGGTCTTGAGGACTGATTTGGGAAACGCTGATTTAGATAACCCATGAATTGGAGCAAACGATGTGTTTAAAGTAGCAGACCATAGCTAAAGGCACTTGTTAAATTGTGGGCTGGAAATCCCCATGGGTTATGTGCTCATTCATTCTGGAAGTGTTGTGTATACTGGGAAATTTGAGGAATTTTATAACAAGATTGTGTTATAATATATATGCTTGGTAACAATGTTTTCTCAATGTGCATGAGAACTGTATTGCAGTGTGACACTATGAGTGTCATACATGTTCTAATCTAGCTGCCCGAGATAGATGGGAGTAAATTCATGGTAGATTGACAGAATTAAAGGAAAACTATAGCGTTAGGAATACAGATATGTATGACTTACACTGTTATGTTCTAATCACCATTTAGGTAAACTTCCCCTACCTGTATGGAGTTAAAAAAAAAGTTTTTTCCTTTTTTCGTCTCTCTACGGCTGACCCCACCTCCTTGGCTGAAATCGTAGGACTTGATCTCAGAAAACCTAATGCTTTCCCACAGAAAAGCATTGGGAGTCTAGTGCGCATGCGTGGAAAAACAACTTGCCAATCAGATGGTCTATATGAGACCATCTAATTGAAATAGCCGCGTTTTACTCACTCTCGTTGGAAGCACTGTGTTTAAATGTGCAGGGGTCAGTGCGAAAAAGCTGCACATACAGAGATAATTAATTTTACTGTCAGAGGTATAACACCACCTGTGGCAGCACCACTGGCAGACTGGAGAGTTCAGGGCTGCTAATATAGTTTATGTGCATAAAATACATCGATAATCAGTGTGCATAGATATTTTATGGTAAGTTTGAACAGGTGTATTTCAGTTAGGAATACAGAAGGGTATTGATAAGGAAGTCCGGTAGATGGCATAGTCATTAATAGAGGCCTGTTTTGTACAACAGATAGGTCTGAGGTGTCATGTTTTATGCTAAAAAAAATCTATGAAAATTATTTTTGATGTAGTACTGTATTTAGAATATTCTGGAATCTGTGGAGTATGATGTTTAAGAATGGAATGCGCAGACATCTAATGGAGACATGCCCTTCCCCTCTCTGCCACACAAGTCTTCAATCAGCCCTTCTTCCACAACATCCCAACCCTATACTTCCTTCCTTCCTTCCTTCCTTCCTTCATCCAAAAACTGTATTTTCCCCCTTTTGATCAAAAAATATCAATAACTTACTTAATCAACTTTATTTTCTCTCTTTTCTGTTTTTCCTAAAATACATAAGACAAAGTAAGGACTACTCTGTCTTATGTATTTTTTATGACTGACAAAAGACAGAGCAACCTTTGATTTTTAATTTTGTCAGTGTTTTACTCTTGTGCATGTGTGAGAGGACAGCAATGACGCTGCTCCTTGCAGATGAAGTGCAATGAGCTAAATACGTTTTTTTTTTATATACAATATGTTGCTTAAATGATTTTAAATTAAAAATAAATCATAACCAGTGGGCTGTGGAAGCTTAGTGTTTTACATGTTAATCATACTGCCACACCAAAACACAGATACTTTACCATGGAGCACCTTCTGTGATCCATTAATGGAACACTACAAGCACTGTAGTGATTATGGTGCAAGGAGTGCCCTTACACCCTCCCCACCATCATAGGGTTTTAGAAAGGTTTGACTTCTTATCTCAGGTCCTCTTGGGCTGGGCTCTGAGCTCAGCCTGGCGGTGCAGTTCTTATCTTATTGGCTGTAGGGCTCAGCTTAGGAAAGCTAACTGAAGCTCCTGCTGGAGTTTCCGGCGCTCACTATATGCTGTGAGGAGACGGGAAGTGGCACTGGTAGACATGCCATAGTGGTTATAGTGCTTGGAGTGTCCTTTTAAAGTTGGTACCACATTTCCCCCCCCTGATTTAAAAGCTGAAGCTTTAGTGGCCAGGATATGGAACATAAAATCATTTTGGGGAGTTTTGAGATTAAGCAGCCCAAGTGCAAAAAAAATAGCAAAACCACACAATATCCACATTCCTGGATGTTAAAAGAGCATTTCAATAAACAGGAATTGCTTTGCTGCACTCCGAAGGAAAAAACTGCCTCTCATAATTCAAACAAAACTGTGAGGGAAGCCACAATGAGGCGTACCATCACTTTAAAAACAGACTGTAAAGTTCAGTGGAAGGGGGGATAGTAACCATCTGCTTGTCACTTATATCAAGGGCTCCATGGATCTCTGGCCTGAGTGGTAGAAAGAAGCCATTACTCAAAAAGTACTAACTTGAAAGTGCATCAGAAATGTGACAGGAAGCATGAGAGTGTCTCAGCTGCAATGTGAGAAAATGTTTTGTGGTTAGATAAGGCCTATATGCGGCATTTAGCCAAAACTCTGGATGGTGTAAAACTACCCCCTAAATTTTAGACACATTACCCATACAGTGACTTATGGTTTTTGAAGCAGTATGTTTTGGAGTGTTTGTCAAAAGCAAGACTGGTCGTGGAACTGACATGAAAATTTTGCTGGGGACGTTCAAATGAAATTTATTTCACACATGCACAGAAAGTTAAATGTTCTAAAGTGGCCCTCTTCAAATATTGATCTAAATTGCATTGTGAATCTGAAGCATCATGAGAATTCAGGCTCACATAATATGTCAAGATATGTGATGCCGTGTTGAACTAGGCCTTAATTATGTTAAAATGGGGTTCTACTAATATTAAAGGCATTTCAGACTGGAATTGACTCATTCATTTTATTTTAAATGCAAGTAAAACTGTTTGCTGCTACGTACTTGAATAGATCCTATATTAGACATTTTGGACTTATTTTGTTTATGGGCTTTTTGAAGAGTAGACATTTGATATGTCTATGATTTGCAACAGAAATGCTGCTAAGAGATGGATAGTACAGAAGTACAAAAGTGTTACAAATGAGTTTTTATTATATGGAGTAATGTCTCCAAACGTTATCCCCCTCTCACTATAGTGTCTCTGTCCATCTCCCTCACCTTTCTATATTTAATTTATATCTAAAACTAAAACCATGGGTGGACAGCAAGGCTCCTTACTTTTGGCAAGCTTTTTGGGGAGTTCCCTTAAACTCCTCAGGAGCCTAATATTGCATAATCAAGACTGGGCTTCCAACAAACTTGATTACTCCGCCCATGTCCTACTTTGCTAGAGAGCTAACCTACTGTAGCTGCTAGCTAGGATTAATTAGATTAATCTGAGTTGATATTGTAATCTTGCTCAGTGTTAAAAGGGTACCACTGGTGAACATAACTAATTCTGCTGGATGCAGTCTACCGTCAACTTTATTTCTCCTTCTCCCAGAATGCTTGGTTGTATAGGGAGAGGCATTAGCAGTAGAAAGAGGGAAGTGCTCATGCCATTGTACAGAACACTGGTGAGACCTCACTTGGAGTACTGTACACAGTACTGGAGACCATATCTTCAGAAGGATATTGATACCTTAGAGAGAGTTCAAAGAAGGGCTACTAAACTGGTTCATGGATTGCAGGATAAAACTTACCAGGAAAGGTTAAAGGATCTTAACATGTATAGCTTGGTGGAAAGACGAGACAGGGGGGATATGATAGAAACATTTAAATACATAAAGGGAATCAACACAGTAAAGGAGGAGACTATATTTAAAAGAAGAAAAACTACCACAACCAGAGGACATACCGTATATACTCGAGTATAAGCCGACCCGAATATAAGCCGAGGCCCCTAATTTTACCCCAAAAAACTGGGAAAACTTATTGACTCGAGTATAAGACTAGGGTGGGAAATGCAGCAGCTACTGGTAAATTTCTAAATAAAATTAGATCCTAAAAAAATTATATTAACTGAATATTTATTTACAGTGTGTGTATATAATTAATGCAGTGTGTGTGTGTGTATGCAGTGTGTGTGTATGCAGTGTGTGTGTATGCAGTGTGTGTGTATGCAGTGTGTGTGTATGCAGTGTGTATATAATGAATGGAGTGCAGTGTGTGTGTGTATGAGTGCAGTGTGTGTATAATGAATGCAGTGCAGTGTGTATGCATGAGTGCAGTGTGTGTGCATGAGTGCAGTGTGTGTGCATGAGTGCAGTGTGTGTGCATGAGTGCAGTGTGTGTGCATGAGTGCAGTGTGTGTGTGTATGAGTGCAGTGTGTATGAATGCAGTGTGTGTGTGTATGAATGCAGTGTGTGTGTGTATGAGTGCAGTGTGTGTATGAGTGCAGTGTGTGTATAATGAATGCAGTGCAGTGTGTATATGAGTGCAGTGTGTATGTATGAGTGCAGTGTGTATGCAGTGTGTGTATAATGAATGCAGTGCAGTGTGTGTATATGAGTGCAGTGTGTATATGAGTGCAGTGTGTGTGTGTATGAATGCAGTGTGTATATAATGAATGCAGTGCAGTGTGTGTATGAGTGCAGTGTGTGTGTGTGTATGCAGTGTGTGTATAATGAATGCAGTGCAGTGTGTGTATATGAGTGCAGTGTGTGTGAGTGCAGTGTGTATGAATGCAGTGTGTTTATAATGAATGCAGTGCAGTGTGTGTATGTGCAGTGTGTGTGTGTATGAGTGCAGAGCATTGGTGGGGGTGGGCATTTTATTAATTATTATTTAATTATTATTTTAATATTTTTTTTAAATGTTATTTTTTTTTAGGTAACTATTTTTTTTTATTTTATTATTATTTGTATTATTATTTTTATGTTATTATTTTAATTATTTTTTGTTTTATTATTAATATTTGTATTTTTTCGTCCCCCCTCCCTGCTTGTTAGCTGGCCAGGGAGGGGGGCTCTCACTCCCTGGTGGTCCAGTGGATGGGCTGTAGGAGGGGGCTGTCAGGAAGCTGTTACTTACCTTCACCGCAGCTCCTGTCAGCTCCCTTCTCTCTTCTCCGGTGCGTGCAGCTCCCAGGTCAGCTCCCTCTGCAACTCTCGCGGCCGCGCGGAGCGTTGCCACGGTAACCCGTGGCAACGCTCTGACCCCGCGGCTCTCGCGAGAGTTGCAGAGGGAGCTGACCTGGGAGCTGCACGCACCGGAGAAGAGAGAAGGGAGCTGACAGGAGCTGCTGTGAAGGTAAGTTACAGCTTCCTGACAGCCCCCGGTCCATGTCTGTATTATGGCAATGTAAATTGCCATAATACAGACAACTGACTCGAGTATAAGACGAGTTAGTGTTTTTCAGCACAAAAAATGTGCTGAAAAACTCGTCTTATACTCGAGTATATACGGTAGTCTAAAATTAGAGGGACAAAGGTTTAAAAATAATATCAGGAAGTATTACTTTACTGAGAGGGTAGTGGATGCATGGAATAGCCTTCCAGCTGAAGTGGTAGAGGTTAACACAGTAAAGGAGTTTAAGCATGCGTGGGATAGGCATAAGGCTATCCTAACTATAAGATAATGCCAGGGACTAATGAAAGTATTTAGAAAACTGGGCAGACTAGATGGGCCGAATGGTTCTTATCTGCCGTCACATTCTATGTTTCTATGTTTCCCCAGCCCTAGAGTATGACATTTTTTTGTTTTTTTAAATCATCCAAGTTATATTGAAACTTGAAGTCCTAATTCATCTTCTTTTAACTTTTACTGACCTTACATGTTTTGATAAAATACCATGTTTGGGACAAAGAGAGTGAACCTTTCCTCCATTATGCAGTATTACTTTTTAAAAAAGAGCCAGTGGTGTATCCTGGTTTTGTGCTGCCCTAGGACTGTTCGCCACGAGGCTAACAAGACATTTGCCCTGGGCATTTAGGGGTGGCTTTTTTTTGCCGCCCCCTGGAAAACGCCGCCCAAGGCAAATGCCTTGTTTGACTCGCGGCTAATACGTCCCCGAAAAAGGGTTCACTTATGACACAATCTGAATATGTGATTACTACGATGGTTAAGCTCTGGAATTGCAATTGCTGTGGATTATGTTTCCTCTGTTGCTAAGCCGTACACTTGGCTGGCTGAATGTTAAAGAAACCCTCCAGATGGAGATGGGTTCATCAATGAATAAATATATAAGTGAAGGGTCCCTATTTGTGTTTGGATTACTGCCCCACAATTTCATCACTGAAATAGTTACACATTTAGTAAACTTGACCTTATTCTAGCACTGTGAGAGTAACAGGATCAACACAAGTTGTAGTTTTTATTTTGCTCACTTAGACTTCCCATTTAATATCCATGTTACAATTGTGTCAACATTTGGTCTTTAAGGGGTTAAAGGTACTTTTTATCTTTAAAATTTCTACCTAGGTAAACACCCATATAATTGCATGGTTTCCTTTTTTTTAAAATAGAAGTTTTGTCAAAGTTATTCAATGGTTGCATTGTTGTGTCCAACATTGTTATCTTATCTCCATTTGCTGAATAAACATGTCCAGATTTCAGAGAAAACTGTTTAAGCTGTATACACAACATTTGAAGTGAAAATCCTTGATTTTATTTCTCAGCAGATTGTTTAAAGTAGTGGGATATTTTTTCAAATGCAAACACAACCATGTATACTGTGCATATTAAATTAGCACTCTATGTCTTGTGATTAGGCAATTAATATCACATAGCAGAAAAATGCACAACTACTGCAGGTAGAGAAATTAGTATTGTGAAAACATGGCTGTGGTGGGCATTTGTATCACATGGTAACCATGCAAAGATAGGTTCTGGGTCAGCAGGAAAGAAGTGTAACACTATATTCTAATTATATTGTGTCCAACACACATCCCTTTGCTTTAGATACATTCTGTAGAATTGCCCCATTCATAAATGCTTATCTTGTTCTTTAATATGCAAACTCCGACCTTCACATGTATTCTAGGCTCAATGATTTTGAAGGGACACTGTAGGCACCAAAACAACTTCAGCTTAATGAAGCAGTTAATGAAGCAGTTTTGGTGTGTAGATCTTGCCCCTGCAGTCTCACTTCTCAATTCTCTGTCATTTAGTAGTTAAATAACTTTGTTTATACAGCCCTAGTCACACCTCCCTGATTGTGAAGAGATCTAATGTTTAAATTTACTTTTTTCCACAGTCTGTTTAGTTTACAATTTTGTATCGCCCGCTAGACCTTGCAGGGGCCTTCTGTATGTGATTTAAGTTAAATTTTCAGAGCAGTAGATAAACTTCTAAAGGGAGTTAATATCTGATTGGAAAATTAAAACTTTTTTTTTTCATGGAGACTGTGAACCATAGCAAAAAGAGGTGTGGATAGGGCTGCATAAGAGAAACAAACTGATTTAAGTTGCAGAGTTTTGAGCAGTGAGATGGTAGGGGTATGATCTATGCACTACTTCTGCCATATAAGCTAAAGTTATTTTTGATGATAGTATCCCGGTAATGGAGCACTATTGCGTTAGGAATACAAATTTAAATGTGAGTTTTACATAACTTTTCTCATTCATAGCACTGGTCTCTGGGATTCTGCTCCACCTCTTTGGCTAAGATCCTCAAGATCAACGAACTCAGCCAATCTAGTGCCTTCACATTGAAAAGCACTTGGAGGCTGATTATTGTGTGTGGCAAAACTCAGCTTTGTGCAAATCAGATGATCTCTTTAAAGGGCGTCTGATTGAAAAATTGAAAGCTGGTTAATCCTGAAATGAAAACATTGCCATTTCCTGCTAAAGAGTTAAAGCAGGGAAAAGAGGAGACATGGCACCCAGACCACTTCATTGAGATAAAGTTCTCTGAGTGCATATAGAGTCCCTTTAACCTTACAATGAGGCACCTTACACACTGCCAGTTTAATAACCTATTCTGTCTTCAAGAGACCAGTGCTTAAAATGAAATTTGACTTTATATTATGTTAAAGGGACACTATAGTCACCAGGACAACCAACTACAGCTTAATGTAGTTGTTCTAGTGTCTATAACACTAGAACAACTGCCCTGCAGGCCCTTTAATGTAAACACTGCCACACTCTGCATGAAGACACTGAACATTCCCCATCGAGATGCATTGATTTAATGCATCTCTATGAGGAGATACTGATTGACCAACACAGTGTTTGGCCATAGCAAAGCACTGGATTGGCTGAGATAGTCAATTCTGATGATCTCAGCCAAGGAGGCAGATCGGTGGTGGGACCATAAGAGGGCGGTGGAATAAAGGTATGTTTTTACCTTATTCAAGTGGGGCTGGTCACCTATATAGTGTTTGTATTACTGACATTATAGTGTTCCTTTAATGTGTCAGCTGTACTGACACTGATAGCTATATGTATTATTATCATTATCGCACTATTCCCGTCTCAGCCTTCACTCACCACATGTAACTAGATGTCCTCTTTGATGAAAACACATTATCATCTTCTTAACTAACTTAAAATACTATTCATTTGTCACCGTCACGATCATAAAACTTCATATCAACTCTTTCATCTTTACCAGACCTGACAACAGAATTTCCATCCTAGTTTTCGTTATTTAATACTCCATTATCCTGCTTCAACATGCTCACAAATCTGCTGCCAGTGTTTTCCAGGATGCAATAGTTCATGCCAGTCACTTAACCCCTTAAGGACACATGACATGTGTGACATGTCATGATTCCCTTTTATTCCAGAAGTTTGGTCCTTAAGGGGTTAATGCAATCCCTAACTGCAAAACCTTATCTGGCTTCTTCTAAGGCTCTGTTGAGTGATAGGCATACAAATTGATTGAATTTGAACCCAAACTCCCCCCTGTGACTCATCTTACACTTTGACCCTGCCTATATCTCCTTCTCTTTCAACCCTACTTACTTCACACTCCTCTTTGCTCATATTTCTGAAACTGGCTTGTTCTTACCTGCCACATCCCTCACTTAAAGAGACATGCATCACTTTGAGACTACTATGTATTATTTATTTATAAAATATTTTAACAGGAAGGATACATTGAGTTTTCTAGTTTTCAAGTATGTCCTGGGTTCACACACAAAAAAGTTGCCTCATTCTGCATGTTATAAAAAGCAGGTCACTTTTTATTTTCATATTTATCTGCTTCCTCTTTCTAATGCTTTCCACATTAATCTAACCAATGAATATCCTATCCCTAGGAATGCTGGAATAGTGCATTGGACATGCCTGACAGATTTACATAGGGGCAGTTGGAAGATCTCTTCACCCTGAAACATCCTGACAGGGGGTAGAAGAGAGGGAGTGTGATTAATGTGCTTAATGCAGAGGCTTCTCTTTCCTGCTGCTGTGCAATGATGCCCTGTTTCTATCATTAGTGGACTGGTCGAAAACTGAGATGGTTGAGGGAGGTAATGGGGAGACTAAAGATACTGCCCTTGCTGAGAGGTGTGCCCAATAATGCAATCTGACAAAGTTTATAGTAAGTTTATAAAATATTATTACACACATTTTCAAGATTGTCTTGCTTTATTTTGGTTTTGTATATTTGTTTACAAGTGTTTGCTTTACTTAAAAAAGTAAAAAATAAACACTGTATATTTCTAAGAAACAGATTTTAAACTTTTCATGAAAATGTATGAGTTGTAGCCATATTTTAATTTGCCTTGATCTTGACCAATCTGCACATAGCTTTGATTTTCTACTCATTACCTGCTGTCTAAAATGCAGGACTTCACTCAGCAGTAAGATATATAGCAGGCACAAATTTTAACTAGCACGTATTTGCAAATGGTTATTAGTGCATTGCATTTATCTGTATGTCATTCACTTTATCTGTTGGTAATAAAACTATGGAGATGATAGGGACTCGCCATTCCAGGTTGTATTTTGCCATCCATTTTCACTATAATGCACAAAAAACTATTCTTGCTGAAAGAAGAAATAGCTTCCTGTTCTAGCAACAGCATCTCTACCTTAACATAAAACATTGTTCAGAATCTGGATGATTGCCCATCATTTTTTTTTTTTATTCCTTTTAGCCCATCCCCAGCACTTTCAGCAATTCATCTTCATCCAGGTTGGACCATGTCATCTTTGTCCCGTAACCTCTACAATGAACTATAGTGATTATGTTGCTTAGGGTGCCCATTAACAAGAAACCTCCAAGCACCATAACCACTTCAGCTTGCTATAGTGGTTATGGTGCCAGGAAGCCGCCAGCCCCAATGTTGTATGTAGTTAAACCATTTTCAAACAGTTTGCTTTCCTAGTGCCTGCCTTATTCTGTTCTCTGCCTCCTCTCAGGCATCAGGAAAACCTGAAGCTCATGCTTAGATGTTTAAGCACCTACTTTCCTCTTGTCTAGCACTAATATTAGTCTGTTAGTAGGTGTTACACTAATGTAACACCCTCCTAGCTCTCCCACCAACATCATGCTTTCCTCGTGCATGATGATCCCTGCTTGAGTTCATTGATTGTGCATTGTGTGTTTTGAGCTGCAATAGTTCATACTCATGGGCATGGTTATCGAACAGAAAAAAATACTTTAGTGTTCTTTTAAATGTCACTGCCAATAATAGCGTACTTCAATCTCAGTAGTAAAGAAACGACAGCGTGGGAAACTGTCTGACACATTTTTGTCTGGTTACACATGTAAGTGGAGGGTGCCTGAGGGGATAAAAGTACAATCTACTTATTTATTAGTTTTTAAGGATATTAAAATATATTTTCTTTTTTCTTTAGACCAATCAGACTTTGTAAAGATGATTGATCTTGATCTTTTTGATCTTGACCATAAGGATCCCTGAATTATTTTTTTTCCTTTTGTTAGAGGTGTGCTTTATAATTTAGACGGCACAGTCATCTTTGTCAAGGGAAAATTAGAATTTTCCAAAATAAAAAGTTTCATGATTTTTAAAAGCCGATCTTTCACTGCTGTGTGGCCAACATTATTATCTGACACCAGCAACTAGCGTAGTTTATGTATGTATGTATGTATGTATGGATGCAGCAATGTATTTACTGCGAGATTGACAAGGCATTCGCCTTGGGCGGCACTTTTTAAATGCCTTGCCAGCCTCTTGTCCTGGGGGGGCTCAGGATATGGCCGGGTGGCCCCCTCTGGGCCCCCCCACCCCCCGGTGGCTGGGGACCACTAAGAGGCGCACGAGGGAGCTTAACAGGAGGATCACTGCTCCCTCGCCGCCTCCACTATGAGCCTGTCTGCCCGCTCGACCACCTGCCCGCGTGCCTGCCAGCCCAGCCAGCAGCAGCCCAACTGGACTGCCACCAAATTGTAAGCAAATAATAAAAAAAAAAAATGTGAGTGTGTTAGTGTGTGTGTTTGTTAGTGAGATTATTAGTGTGTGTCTGATAATGAGTGTGTGTCTGTTACTGAGTGTGTCAGTGAGACTGTGTGTGTTAGTATGTCTGTTAGTGAGTGTGTGTCTGTTAGCGAGAGTGTGTTAGTGTGTGTGTTAGTGTGTCTGTTGGTTGGTGTGTGTGTGTGTGTGTCTGTTGGTGAGTGTTAGTATGTCTGTTAGTGAATGTGTGTCTGTTAGCGAGAGTGTGTGCGTGTGTTAGTGTGTGTGTCTCTTGGTGAGTGTGTTAGTATGTCTGTTAGCGAGAGTGTGTGTCTGTTAGCAAGAGTGTGTGTGTCTGTTGGTGCGTGTGTTTGTTTGTGTCTGTTGGTGACTGTTTATTTGTCTGTGTCTGTTAGTGAGAGTGTGTGTGTGTGTGTCAGTGAGAGTGTGTATCTGTCAGTTAATGTTTGTCTGTTAGTGAATGTGTGTCTCTGACACTGAGTGTATATGTGTCTGTCAGTGAGTGTGAGTGTGTATGTTTGTTTGTCAGTGGGTGTCTGACACTGAGTGAGTGTGCATCTGTCTGTGAGTGTGTATGTGTAACTGTCAGTGAATTCGTGTGTCAGTGTGTCTGTGTGTATGTTTCAGTGAAAGTGTGTGTTGGTTAAACAGTGTGTGACAATGACTGTATCTGTCAGTGAGTGTGTCAGTGTATGCATCAGTGAAGGTGTGTGTCTGTTAGGCAAAGAGCGTTTTGGTTTTTAACAGGAAGTGAAATTTAGAAGAGGGGGGGGGGTAGCCTTAGTTTTGTCATGCTTAGGGCAGCAAAAAAACAGAATACACCACTGTATGTATGTATGTATGTATAAATATAATTAGATTATTTGGGGGAGGGCATTACAATGATATTACAAAGTAGAGTAATTCTCAGTATATGTAGTGATCATAAAGCCATGTCACAAGAGAAACCCATTTCCATATATTATAGCACCATTGAATAAAACATTTATAAGACTCCTATACATTTTGATAAATGGGCAGTCTAACCACCATAACCACTACATGCTGTTGTGGTGGTTTTGGAGCCAGTAGCCTGTAGGAGTAGTTCCCTAGTTCTAGGTCAAACCATTTTTGAGCCGTTTGGCCAACACCAAGGGTCCTAAATCACTAGCATTATAAATTTTGTCCATATTTGGTTGGCAGTGGTAGGCTGAGTGTCTGTTTTCCTTTAAATGCATATAGCATACAGAACAATTGATACCACAATCTTCTTCATTCATGACACTTCCAGGGCATACAGTGCATGGAATATAGAAACACAATGTAAAAAATCTTGGATGGTGACAGTTATTCTTTCAAATAATTAACACCTAGGTAACTTTCCATAGTGAAACAATTTTGATTCACTGTTGGTAAATATGTTGCTCTCATATCTGCTTTCATGCCTTGCAAGCTGTCCCTAAATTGAACAGTTTCGCTTTCACTAAAACCACCGTGATTGATTTCAAGATTCCAATGTGACTTAGCAAACAGTAACAAGTTTACCTTGAAAGTGGCCTTCAGGCTAATTCTCTAACTTGTTGGAGAACAGCCATATTTGTATACATGTGGTCTATTTAGGGTGTCACTTGGCTACAGCTGAAGTTCTGAACATTATGTTCCTTTGGCAGTGATCTAGGGAAGAAAGAGCTGTTGTATAGTTAAATATTCTTAAATTGGAATGTCACCTTAAAACACATAAATGACAGGTATGCATTGTTGTTGTGGTTGTTTTTGGTCACAGTATGTTCTAAACTAAGGCGTGCATAAATGAGTACAGGATTTTCAAAGCACATCTTTTTCTTTTTTAATTTTACAATTTATTTATTTTTTAAACTATGGCACAAGGAAATGCTTGATGCATTCGGTTGCTGGGCAGCTTCGGGCAGGGAGATCATAAGTGCTGTAAGAGGGCTCTTCTCTACCCGCGGACTGCCGTACTGGGATATAGCCCGGTTAAGGGTCTGATAAGACGCAGGATAACACTCTAGCTCGAGCAAGACACGTCTCTCCTCCGTGACAGTGAGGTCCCGCCCCATGTATCTTTTTTTTTTTTTTTTTTTTTTTTTAGATTCACAATTAATTAGTCCCATCTCGTAAATATTTAATGGGATAAACACTCTCAAGTTTTTTTTTTATCCACCCCCTTTAGTTGCTTACTGGCAATGAGACGGAGATGAGAAATCTAGGGCGGTGTTATGCCACCCAAAATGGAATACAGATCACTCCATCATCATTTCTGAACCGGATGTCTAGTGGTGGAATGAGTGACTTGTGCACCATGTAGCACATTTTCCTTTACTGCTTCATTGTTTCATACCAGATTATTAAAGGGACACAATATGCACCCAGACCACTTCACCTCATTAAAGTAGTCTGAGTGCAGTGTTTCTGTTCCCTTAGCCCTGCCTGTCTTTGTGAAATGAAGCTAGACGTCCTCACCCTTTGCAAGAATTTGTCCATGGGGCAGATAGACACTATAGGGTTAGGAACACAGGTTGTATCCAGTCCACCCACACTAAAGGCCAGGGCTAAGGTGGTATATAACATCTACATTTGAAGCCAACATCAGTTAAGGTTTCTTCAGTGAAAAGCACGTGTATTTATAGCTGGACTCCCCACTCATAGGACAAACCCCAAGTAGCAAGCTCTGCTTATATGATGTTGGGGAATATAGAAAATTGAAATGAGGTGAAGAAAACAAGGAAGTTAAAGGGAAAGACAAAGGGGAAACAAATCAAACTAATTAAAATCGAATAAACACATAATAGTTACACATAGAGGTCAATGGCTCACATATACACATTAACACACTGAGGACACACACACACACACACACACACACACACACATTTACACACAGAGGAAACTGACACAAACAGACACACTGACACAAAAGACTCATTGATTTGACACACACACAATCACTGACGACACAGAGGAGTCTGCCGCACATTTACACTCAGAAGACATGGACACACAGAGGACACTGACGTACACACAGGAAACTTACACCCACATTTACAAACAGAGTAAACAAACACACACTTAAACACTGAGGACCCTGACACACACTCTTAACTGATTTGACATACACTCACTGACAGACACTATCACTGATTTGACCCACACTGATATACTCTCTCACTGATTTGACCCTCACTGATTTGACCCTCACTGACACACACTCTCACTGATTTGACCCTCACTGACACACTCTCACTGATCTGACCCTCACTGACACACTCTCACTGATTTGACCCTCACTGACACACTCTCACTGATTTGACCCTTGACTGACACACACTCTCACTGATTTGACCCTCACTGACAATCACTCTTACTGATTTGACCCTTGGCTGACACACACTTACTGATTTGACCCTCACTGACATCCTCTCCCACTGATTTGACCCTCACTGACACACACTCTCACTGTTGTGACACTTGACTGACACACTCTCACTGTTTTGACCCTCACTGACACACAGGCTCACTGTTTTGACCCTCACTGACACACAGGCTCACTGATTTGACCCTCACTGACACACAGGCTCACTGATTTGACCCTCACTGACACACAGTCTCACTGATTTGACCCTCACTGACGCACAGTCTCACTGATTTGACCCTCACTGACACAGTCTCACTGATTTGACCCTCACTGACACACAGTCTCACTGATTTGACCCTCACTGACACACAGTCTCACTGATTTGACCCTCACTGACACGCAGTCTCACTGATTTGACCCTCACTGACACGCAGTCTCACTGATTTGACCCTCACTGACACGCAGTCTCACTGATTTGACCCTCACTGACACGCAGTCTCACTGATTTGACCCTCACTGACACACAGTCTCACTGATTTGACCCTCACTGACACACAGTCTCACTGATTTGACCCTCACTGACACACAGTCTCACTGATTTGACCCTCACTGACACACAGTCTCACTGATTTGACCCTCACTGACACACAGTCTCACTCATTTGACCCTCACTAACACACAGTCTCACTCATTTGACCCTCACTAACACACACACACTCTCACTCATTTGACCCTTGACTGACACACACTCTTACTCATTTGACCCTCACTGACACACACTCTTACTGATTTGACGCACACCAACAGACATACACACATTCTCTTACACATTCACAAATTATTATTTTTATTTAAGTCCATCCAGTCTCCCTACCTTTTTGTAGAGCTGGAATGGATCCTTTCCCAGTGGTCCAATGTGAGGGTTGTGTAATGTTCGTGCTCTATCAGCACTAATCCCTCATGCGCTGTTCAGTGATGCCTGGGACGGACTGATGTCATAACCCTGCACCAACACATGGCGTGCAAACTTAATGACATTTTTATTTAAGTTCCAATTTCATAAATAGAAGTATATTTTGATTAAATCCTACTATACGGTTTACTGCACTAAAATGCAAGATTATAGACTTTACATACTAACAGGATTATTCATGGAGCTGGAATTGGAGAATTCCACATTCTAAGCCAAAAGAGTGAAACTGGAAAAAGTCTTCAACATAGCTATTTTCCGATATATGGCTGTTGTGGCCTAACATTAACACTGGCATGCTGTAGGTATTTTAAATGAATGGAATTATTTCCTGAAAAACATTTAAATGTTCTGTCATTAGTTGTATTGCGGCTTGGTAAAATGTAAGTAAATGAATGGCTAGTGGCTTCCATGGCAAAGAGTGTGGCTACTGACTTGAACAGTTGCCTGTGTTCACTGTGACGTATATCAGACTGTTACACTGGCGCATGGCATTGTAGTGCTGCCTGCGTGAGTCAGAGGAAGCTTGAGTGGCTGGAAGGATGCTGAGTGCTGAGTCACTTTCTGACTGTCACTGAATGTGCTGATAGATCAAACGGTGGGGGGGGGGGGAGGAGGCCCATCCAGGGGGCATTGTGCCTGCAGCGCATTCTCACGTTAAACTCTGTAAACACGAAATATAGTAATGTGTAAAGTCACCTGTTCTATGAGGCTGCAATGAGATCACAATGTGAACATGATTTTTTTTTCCCTCTTACAGTGAATATATAATTGTCTAGTAGTGTCACAGAATAGCAGCACAGCCTTAGTGTGATTTAAAAATTTAATAAGTAAAAGGTTTTTTTTTGTTTGTTTTTTTTATTTGAATCTTAGACTTATTTATAAAGACCCGATAATCCCAGAGCTCTAAACATTGTACATAAAGCAACCAGTCAGTAAGCCAGTGTGTTCTTCTACAGGATATTCGCTTCCATTATTCCCAGCCAACCTTTCATTTGTCTCCATCTATTGCTGAATTTGTTTCTTACTCATGATATCTTTAGTAAAAGGTAGGGAAGAGATAGCTTTCTAAGATTTTGTTGCATCACTACTCCCATGACAATGGCCAAAAAAAGAATAGGGTATCTATGGGGCATATGACACTATGCAACAGGAGCTTATATATTCCTTAATTTTCATTCTATATTCTCCCCTCCAAAATAATTCCCTTTTATTTTCATTGATTTCATTAATTTTGCATGTTTGTTCGCTATAGTTCACTGTGTTTTGAATAAATTCCCTTGTGTCTACATTATGGAGGATTCCTTGTTCATGTAATTGTTCTGTTCATGTAGTTGTTCTGGTGTCTATAGTATGTCCCTGCAGGATTTTTGCAGGATTTCAGAGAAAAGGCAGTGTTTGTATTACAGCCTGTCCTAGGGATACCTCCAGTGGCTACTACTCTGATGGCCATTAGAGGTGCTTCCTGGGGCAGTGCTCAGCATGGAAACCCTATACTTTCCCCATAGTGATGCATTGATTCAATGCATCTCTATGAGGAGATGCTGATTGGCCATGGTGGCATTCGGCTTTTCCCCCACCCCACCTCTTTGGCTGAGAATATTGTAAAGTGCTACGGAATCTGTTGGAGCTATATAAATGGCAATAATAATAATAATGATAAGGTGTCAGTCAATTCAGGGCTTTCCTTTGGGAAGTTTTATTTATTTTTTATTTTTTTAATATAAATGTGTTACTTGATGTCTCAGATGTGACACTAACTGTAAAAGCGGCATCTTAGGACTTGGGCATGTTGGGCCATATGTATAAGTGGCATCTCTGGGGCAAAGTTCTAAATGTAATGCAACCAGAAGAAATATTTTGTTTGATGACCTTGATTGCTCCGCATTTAGAAATGTATCCTCAATTGCTCTCCAAAAATCTGGATTGAGCTATCAATCTTTTTCATTTGTTTTAAATATTTTGCTCATTGAAAGATTATTTTATTTTCACATATGCTCCTAGGGGGAAGATATGTTACGGACATTGAAACAGTAACTTAACTTTATCTTCAATCATTATTTTATTGAGGCTTACCGTAAGTAAGGCATATGATATGTAGAAAATTGAGCAATGTAAGTAGCAGTACAAAATAGTCATATATAAGATGATAAAACTTAATAACCACATAATTTTTGTGATAGCATGAGCAAGAAAAAAACAATGCCACGATAAAGGCATCTAATATTGTGATAAAAGTGACATAACAATTGCATGGACATGTAGAAGGCATCAGATCAAAAACATGAATGGTTAATAGCAGCGCTTAATGGAAGACTTAGAAAAACAATTAAAATAATAATAAAAGGAAAATAAAATGCCACTGGAGTAACCTGTGAGAAATACTGAGTAAATACCGGTAATAAAATATACTGGTAAGGTAACAATAGACTGATCCTAGCAATAATAGAACAACATGATGCTTGCATTAGAACCAGCCCTAGATGGTGGCCCTTGAGTCCACTCCAACCCGAGGCATATATAGAGTTGAAAATTGAATAGTTCCAGCAGAGAGGCAAGTCCGTTATGTTCCTTTACACCACCTCCAGGTCCCTACACGAGCCAGAATTTGGCGCTCACAGATCTGGCCTTTCTGTGAGCCTAAATCAGAGTACAAAGAGAATTTCACAAGGTGCATCCATCGTTGATGGAGAACCCTCACCGGTTTTGAAAAAATTCAATCTTTGTCACTTGGTCACTGTTTACTCTGCAATCAAAACTATTTTGCAATATTTTGAAAATCTCCCTCCGTCAATATTAGGTAGTTTTAAATGAATAATGAAAGCACAATAAAGGACCATATGGAACTATATAATACTGAAACACAATGATAAATTTCATGTGACCCACCATGCACAGGATGATAAGAAGGAAGAATCACCCAACGTGTTTTGAGCATCTCAAAAGTTTTTAGAAGATGAATAGTTTAAAAGAATACTCCAGGCACTAAACCATTACAGCCTACTGTAGTGGTTATGGTGCCAAGAGTACCATGACACTCTTCCAGGGTAAGTAGTCAAACCATCTCCAAATGTTTTGATAACTTACCGGAGGTCCACCAGGCACAGTCCATGCCTCTTCTAGAATTGCAGGACTTAGCTCATTGACCAATAGTGCTCAATTGATACTTTCAGCCAATGAGCTGGCCCTGTATGGCAGGGCTTGGCACGGTGCAGTTAAAGGACGCTCGTAGCAGGAGTTTCCAGCCACAGAAGGGGCTTTACTTTTTAGGGGTGGACCCCCAGGTAAATTGTCAAACTATTCGCAAATTATTTAACTGCTTAACCTGGGAGGACACCAAGGCACTCCTGGCAGCATAATTACAGTGGACTGCAGTGGTTGTTGTTGTTGTGAAGTGTTCTTTTAAAATAGTACAATATACTTTAAGTAAAATATTTTTAGTAATTTCTCATCCCCTATCCACATCATGAGCCACTATTAATAATGTTCTTGATGGTTGTTTGGAATATTGGGAGCCATATATACGGTGATCAGGTGTTTAATGTGCATTACTTGAACTGGACAAGCTATGCATTTTGTATTGCAGCTTCCTCTCCCGTCTTTCCTTGGCCACAGTCTCACTGCCACATCTCTCTTTACTTGGCTGCGTCCTGACACCTACTACCTATTGCAGTTTCTTTCTTTCTTGGTTGCACCCATCCTTCCACACATAACTTTACAAAACCCACATGCAGTCTGCCATATAATTCTGATTTATATCTTACCGTACCTTACATTACTTCGGTAAAACTTTAAATGATAGTAGTTGGCTCAAAAAAGAAAAAAGCCCCATACAACAATCCTGTGGAAAAACATTGTCCTTTATCATTTTACTGATGATATATATTTCAGTAAGTGAGAAGTTCTTCCATAAATATGAATCGTTCATTATCAGCCAGCAAACACCCATGCTGGCAAGCGTGGACAAGTTGATGCAATGTTGATGCAATCTGATGAGGAGCTAGTTTATGCATAAATTCCACAAACTAGAATCCGAATTTCACTTGTAGGGTCATCGCAATCGCCTCATTTTAATGTTTACTGCCTGCTGTTTAATGATATATACTTGGTATTTTTTTTTTAACTTTTACATTTATTTTATTATTTGAATGCATATTCGGTCAATTATGTTCCAGTGCAAGTTTTGTTTATAGAGTCAAATACAAAACCACTAACAACAGCATGGATTTATTGCAGAAGGTCGGAAAAATGACACCTTGATTTTATATGTGATAAGCTTTTTTAAACAAACATTGTTAAACTTTTTGAATACTAGATACATGTCCATCTCATTGCTTTTGTAATGGCTCAGTTTTGTTATATTTGCTTATTTGTTATAAATCTGTTTTTTCAAAATCTGTTTAATTATAATTTGATATTTAACGGAATATTCAAAGTACCTTAACCACTTTGGGTTTACTGTACTTGTTTTGGAGGAAGGGGGTGGACATTACAAGTTTTGTCAAAAAGTTTTTATGCAGTTTAAAACGTTGAGGATACCCTGGCACCCTAACCCCACTTCTAGGCTGGTGATGTCACCCTGAGGAAGTTTCATTATCCTTTAAAATACCAATGCAGCATGAGATTGTGTTGAATCACCTTAAACCCATTTGGGTGCAACCAAGTCAATGTTGGTTTTGTGTGTTTTTTTTTGTTTTTGGTTAATCATATTCTTTTTTTTCTTTTTTTTAATTCTTTATTTTTGCAGTGCAATTAAATATGACAACACTCGTGAGGTACCCCAACGGCATTCCTCACGCTGATTTTCATTGATTATAACAATTGGGTATTCGATTGACTTGCACATTATTTTTTTTGGTTACTTAAGGAAATGATGATCATGTTTAAACATTTGTAATGATGGATATTCAAGTTGTGGTTCACACATTTTTTAACGGCATAGAAAGCATAGTGCTAGAGTTGCCTCACCAACTGCATGCATAAGTTAGCAAGCTCGTACATTAGATCAGCTATACATCTGTCAGGATACTTATACTGACTCTGCGCTTTGCTGCCTGAGAGCAGGCTTGAAAGATGAGAATCATAGATAAAATAGGTTAGATAGGAGAGATAAATAGGCTAGGCGATATGGCTTGGCTGGTGTTTGCATTAAAAAGAAAAGTCATGCCACAGTGCTTAAGGAACCCTGGGTCCCCGGACAGAGACTCCCTCCCTGATTGTTGTTCAGGTGGCCGAGAGTAGGCAGCCCCAGTCCCGGTGCAGAGAGCAACTCCCATCACTGGCAGGCTACAATGCTTTGTTTCACAGCTCCATCTGCGAATAATTCCCTGATGCTGTTGTGTAGCTTGTCAGGTAGTGACGGGTATGCGGTTGGGAGCCGGGTATGTGCGGTGTCCTCAGATTGATCCGCAGCCATCATGTGTGTAACTTCGTGGAATCTTACCAGCTTGCAGCCGGTTTACCTTTATAGCCGCTGTGTCAGTCAGATTGCCTCTGCTCAAGCTCCTCAGTGTCGATTGAAGCACTTCAAGCCAGGTCTCAGGATAGGTAAGTTCCTCGTGTGCTATCTCCCTGAGTTTCCCGTAGTGAGCGCCAAGAGACCCGAGGGGGATAGGGGGCGCCATCTCCACAGCCTGCTGGTCAGACCCAGACGCCATCTTAGGTGGTAAGCGAGGTCTCCGATCGGGGTAGAGCCCCAGGGTAGGCCGGGATGACCCCCACCGGCCCAGAGGGGGGAAGCAGGGCCATCACCCCATTGCGTTAGGGGACCACCATGTTGCGGTCAGGCAGGATAGCAGGGCGGCAGCCGTCCGCCCTACTCACCACCCGGGTAGGCTTGACTAGGCCTCGGTCACAGAGCTCCGTTTTCTCCCCAAAAGTGGCCAGGAGTCAGGTTGCTGACCGATCTCCAGATTTAGCACCTCACAGTGCGGTTGTCTGCTTTGTGGCAGCGCCAGAAATTGCGTTTTGGGACCAAATTGCAAGAAAATAGCAGGAGCTATAGTGTCATGCGTCTGCTCTGCTTGGCGGTCCGGTCCCGCCCCCCGGTAAATCATATTCTAATGAATCTAAGTAAGACAAACTCACAAAGAAACCTCAATAAGATTTGATTGGAATCCTTCAGTTTTTGTCAAATGTCTTCAAAAGTGAAGTCCCCTGTTTTCTGAGCTATTTAATGTTTAGCTTCAAAGTTAAATTCCTTTATTATTTTTTTTTACTTTCCTTTTCTTATTGAAATTTTTAAAATGTGCAACACTGTACAGTTTTATATCAGGTACAAGAGTGATAGTCGATGAGTGACGCATAACTCGTTTATCAGTCAGCATACTTATCATTATTATCTGAAGAGCAGGGAGGAGAAACTGTAGTTCCCCAGTTGTGGTAGATCTGCAATTCTCACAAGGCTTTATCAGCCTTTAGACTTAATTGACAGTTTCCTTTTAATGCAGAAAATAATAAAGGCATGGGTTCTACAAGACCTCGGAACGTGTCCTGTGGTATCTGGCACCAAGACATTAGCAGCAGATCCTTAAAGTCCTGCAAGTTGTGAGGTGGGGCCTCCATGGATTGGATTTGTTGTTTCATCACATCCCACAGATGCTCGATCAGATTGAACTCTTTGGAATTTGAAGGCCAAGACAACACCTTGAACTCTTTGTCATGTTCCTTAAACCATTCCTGAACATTTTTTGCGGTGTGGCAGGGTGCATTATCACGCTGAAAGAGGCAACTGCCATCAGGGAACACCTTTGCCATGAAATGATGTACATGGTCTGCAACAATCTCTAGGTAGGTGGTATGTGTCAATGTAACATCAACATGAATGCCAGGACCCAAGGCTTCCCAGAAGAACATTGCCCAGATTTTAACACTGCCTCCACCAGCCTACATCCTGCTGCCCTCTCTTCCCCAGGTAAACAATGCACACGCACCCAACCATCCATCTGATCTCAAAGAAAACATGATTCATCAGACCATGCAATCTTCTTCCACTGTCCAGTTCTGACGCTCATGTCCAAATTAAAGGCTCTTTTGACGGTGGGCACTGGTCCGCACTGACCTGGTCTGCAGCTATGCAACCCTTTTTACCGCAAACTGTGGTGCACTTTGTGTTCTGTATGATTGGACCAGATGGTCTTTTGTTCCCCACGTGCATCAGTGAGCCTTGGGCACCCATGACCCTGACACCTTACTTGCACTATTCTTGGTAAGTATTAACCACTGTATACAAGGAACACCACACAAGACTTGCTGTTTTCAAGATGCTCAGTCCTCTAGCCATCACTATTTGTCCCTTGCCAAAATCACTCAGATCTTTTCACTTGCCCATTTTTCCTGCTTCCAACATATGAAATTTAAAAAAAATTACTGTTTACCTGCTGCCTAATATGCCCCACTCCTTGACGGGTGCCATTTTACCGCTTTAATCAGTTATTTATTTCACCTGATTTTAATGTTGTGACTGATCAGTGTATCCTGGCCTGGACAAATCTCCTCTACCTTGTTCTTCAGGATATTACGGAAGGGATAAGTTCACCCATATTATTCTTCTAGTTATAAAATATGGGATTCCCACCAACTTTAAACCCCTTAAACCCTGAGCTTCAGATTTGTAAGATGGAATTTGCCTGTGGGGTCCATTCTGTTGCTTGGATTTTTAAGATGCTTTCAGCAATTCTACACAGGTAATCCTAAAGCAGCTTAATTTAATTTTCTTTTGCCATTCTTTCATGGATTTCAGATATATCCAGTGTTGATCTCTTCTCAGATGATCACAATGATTTAGAATTTTTATTATTATTATTATTATTACTGATATTTATATAGCGCCAGCATGTTTCGTAGCACTTTACAATATTATCAAAGGGGGAGATTTAACAATAAATGAGACAATTACAAAAACTTACAGGAACAATAGGTTGAAGAGGGCCCTGCTCAAGCAAGTTTACAGTCTATAGGAGGTGGGGCGTAAAACCCAACAGGACAGGAAGTAGCAATCAAACAAGGTCCAGTGAAGCAGAGCTGCAGAACAGAATACAGTGTTGCCCTTTAGAAGAGAGCAAGGGACAGGTATGTGAGGTAGAGGTTACTTTGGGAGGACATAAGCTTTCCTAAAGATATGGGTTTTGAGGCACTTTTTAAATGATTGAAGACTAGGGGAGAGCTTGATGGTGTTAGGCAGGCTATTCCAAAGGAAAGGAGCCACCCACGAGAAGTCCTGCAAGCATGAGTTGGCTGTACGGGTGCAAGCAGCAGACAGGAGAAGGTCATGGGCAGAGCGGAAACAACGAAAAGGGTCATACCTGCCGATCAGTGAAGAAATATAGAAGGGGCTAGAATTGGTCAGGGCTTTATAGGTGTGGATTAGTACCGTGAATTCACTCCTATAGGATACAGGAAGCCAATGTAAGGACTGACAGAGGGGAGAGGTGTGAGAGAAGCGACAGGAGAGAAAAATCAGTCTAGCTGCAGCCTTCATTACAGACTGTAGCGGGGCAATACAACTTGTGGGAAGACCTATTAGGAGAGGGTTACAATAATCCATGCAAGAGATTACTAGAGCATGGACAAGCTCCTTAGTAGCATCTTGTGTAAGAAAGGGGCTATATTTTTAAGGTTTAATCTACAGGATTTAGTAGCAGACTGGATGTGAAGCTCAAATGTGAGGCCAGAATCCGGTATTACGCCAAGACAGCGCGCCTGCAAGGATGGACTGATGTGGGTACCCCTTACTTGAAGGGAGAGAGAAAGAGGGGATCAGTATTAGGAGGAAGAAAGACAATGAGTTCAGTTTTAATAGATTGAGTTTCAAAAAGCAGGAGGACATCCAATCAGAGATGGAAGAAAGGCAAGCAGTGACACGTTGCAGGACAGCAGGGGGAGAGGTCCGGGGAGGAGAGGTATATCTGGGTGTCATGAGCGTACAGGTGGTATTGGAATCCAGATGAGGTAATAAGTTTGCCAAGAGAGGCAGTATAAAGAGAAAATAGAAGGGGACCAAGTACAGAGCCTTGGGGGACTCCAACAGAGACAGGACGAATGGAGGAGGTATCATTAGAAAAGGAGACATTGAATGAGCGTTGGGAGAGATAGGAGGAAAACCAAGAGAGGACAGTGTCACATAGACAGGAGTAGAATAAAGTATCAGCATCTTCCATCTCTTAGTGAAAGGAAACTGTCAACACAATTTTAATATAATAATCCTTTCACCAAGTTTTGAAAAAAATATAAATATACTGTATATACTCGAGTATAAGCAGAGTTTTTCGGCACATTTTTTGTGCTGAAAAAGCCCCACTCGGTTTATACTCGAGTCAGTGTCTGTATTCCCGCGAGAGCCACGGCCGTCAGAGCATTGCCACAAGTTACCGTGGCAATGCTCTGCGCGGCACGCAGACAGCGAGATTTAGACAGTGAGCTGAATGGAGCGGAAGTGAAGGGAACAGACCGGAGCTGACAGTGAGCGGAAGGGAACGGAGGTGAAGGGAGCTGACCGGAGCTGCTACAAAGGTAAGTAACAGCTTGCTGCCAGCCCCCCTTCTCCCCCCCCCTGCACAGCCCATGCCACTGGACCACTAGGGAATGATATAATAATATTTAAAAAATATTAAAATAATATTAAAATAAAAAAATATTAAAAATAATACGAATGCCCTCCCCCCACCCAGTTTACACTCACACTACACTACACAAACACACACACACTCTGCATCATATACACAGAGAGTGTGTTTGTATGAATGCAGTGTGTATATAATGCACACACTCTGCATTATATACACACACACTGCATTCACACAAACACACACATTCTGCATCCATTACATACACACACTACACACAAACACACTCTGCATTCATTATATACACACACTGTAAATAAATATTCAACTAATGTAATTTTATTGGGAACTAATTTTATTTAGAAATTTACCAGTAGCTGCTGCATTTCCCACCCTAGGCTTATACTCGAGTCAATAAGTTTTCCCAGTTTTTTTGGGTAATATTAGGGGCCTCGGCTTATATTCGGGTCGACTTACACTCGAGTATATACGGTATATATATATATATATATATTTTTTTTTTTTTTTAAATTGATGTATATGTACAAAAATTAGAAACTCATCCCTACCTTATGTATATAGCAGGCAGTGGCGGCTCTAGACTTTATGAGGCCTTAGGCGAAAGTCAAACAAGAGGCCCCCACTAAAACACATAGTTAAAAAACATATCGTGTGTATAATGAGCTGTTGTTATATTATACGACAGGCTTGCAGCACTGGATACAGAGATTTACTCTCTGTATTCACTGTTGGGGTGAGTATGGCACGGTTGAAGGAGAATGCGTACCAGGGCAAGGGGAAGTGAGAGTGACAGGATGAGGGAGGGTTATGTGACAGGGTGAGTGTGGCATGTTTAGGCAGGATGAGTGACAGGATAGGAGAAGTTAATGTGATAGGGTGAGTGTGGAAGAGCGAGAGCCGGTAATTGTGGTATGGATGGAGAGGGTGAGAGCAACAAGATTAGGAGAGGTTAATGTGAGCGAGGCTGGGTGTAGGGGGCATGACAGCATGTGGGGGTGACAGTGTGGGGGTGGCTGTATGTGTGTGGAATTGGGACGGTGGGTAGGTGACAGTGTGGGAGGCAGTGTTGAAAAGGGTGACAGTGTGTGCAGGGGCAGTGTGTGGAAGGAGTGACTGTATGTATGGTGACAGTGTTGGGGGCTGACAATATGGGGTGCAAGTGTGTGAAAAGGTAACAGGGTAAGGGAGCAGTGTAGAGGAATGTGACAGTGAGGAGGAAGATGAAAGTGTGGGGTGGCAGTGTGGAGGATGGTGACAGTGTGTGACAGTGTGGGGGGACAGGGTGTGTGACAGTGTGGGAGGGCAAGGTGCGTGGGACAAAATGTAGAGAGGCCAGGGTGAGGGGGGGGGGTGTGTACGACAGTGTAGGGGGGGGGCAGTGTGTACGACAGTGTAGGGGGGGAAGGGTGTGTGACAGTGTGGGGGAGCAGGGTGTGTGACAGTGTGGGGGAGCAGGGTGTGTGACAGTGTGGGGGAGCAGGGTGTGTGACAGTGTGGGGGAGCAGGGTGTGTGACAGTGTGGGGGAGCAGAGTGTGCGACAGTGTAGGAGGGCAAGGTGTGTGGGACAAAGTGTAGAGAGGCCAGGGTGTGCGACAGATGAGGGGGCAGTGCGTACGACAGTGTAGGGGGGGCAGTGCGTACGACAGTGTAGGGGGGGCAGTGCGTACGACAGTGTAGGGGGGGCAGTGTATACGACAGTGTAGGGGGGGGGGAAGGGTGTGTGACAGTGTGGGGGAGCAGGGTGTGTGACAGTGTGGGAGGGCAAGGTGTGTGACAGTGTGGGAGGGCAAGGTGTGTGGGACACAGTGTAGAGAGGCCAGGGTGTGCGACAGCATGAGGGGGCAGTGTGTACGACAGTGTAGGGGGGGGAAGGGTGTGTGACCGTGTGGGTGGCAAAGTGTGTGGAAGACAGTGTGGGGGAGCAGGGTGTGTGACAGTGTGGGGGAGCAGGGTGTGTGACAGTGTGGGGGAGCAGGGTGTGTGACAGTGTGGGGAGCAGTGTTTGTGACAGTGGGGGGCAATTTGTGTGAGAGAAAGTGTGGGGTGCAGGGTGTGTGAGAGTGATTGAGTCAGTGGAGGAGGCAGAATGTGTGGGAGACAGTGTGGGGGGCAGGGTATGTGGTGGTCAGTGTGGGGGTCAGGATATGTGGGGTGCAGTGTGGGGGGGTTAGGGTATGTGGTGGTCATTGTGGGGGGCAGGGTATGTGGTGGTCAATGTGGGGGACAGTTTCTGTGGTGGTCAGTGTGGGGGCAGTGTATGTGGTGGTCAGTGTGATCGTCAGTGTGGGGGGCAGTGTATGTGGTTGTCAGTGTGGTCATCAGTGTGGGGGGCAGTGTATGCTGTGGTCAGTGTTGGGGGTAGGGTATGTGGTTGTCAGTGTGTTCGTCAGTGTGGGGGGCAGTGTATGTGGTGGTCATCAGTGTGGGGGCAGTGTAAGTGGTGGTCAGTGTGGGGGGCAGTGTATGTGGTGGTCAGTGTGATCGTCAGTGTGGGGGGCAGTGTATGTGGTTGTCAGTGTGGTCATCAGTGTGGGGGGGCAGTGTATGCTGTGGTCAGTGTTGGGGGTAGGGTATGTGGTTGTCAGTGTGTTCGTCAGTGTGGGGCGCAGTGTATGTGGTGGTCATCAGTGTGGGGGTCAGTGTATGTGGGGGTCAGGGCATGTGGTGGTCAGTGTGGTGGAAATGTATATGGGGCAGGGTATGTGGCTGACAGGGGAATGTAGGTGCAGTGTATGTGGTGGGCAGGGCAGTGTCGGGGGCAGGCAATGTGGGTGGCAGGGCAATGTGGGTGCAGTGTATGGGGTGGGCAGGACAGTGTGGGGGTAGGGTATATGACTGGCAGGGCAGTGTGGGGGGTAGGGTATATGACTGGCAGGGCAGTGTGGGGGTGGGAGGGCAGTGTTGGGGCAGGGCAGTGTTGGGGCAGTGGGGGTGGGAGGTCAGTGTTTGGGCAGGGCAGTGGGGGCTGGGAGGGCAGTGTTGGGGACAGGGCAGTGGGGGTGAGGGGCAGTTTTGGTGCAGTGGGGGTGGGGGGGCATTTTTGGGGCAGGACAGTGGGGGTGGGAGGGCAGAGTTGGGGACAGGGCAGTAGGGGTGGGAGGGCAGTATTTGGGCAGTGTGGGTGGGAGGGCAGTGTTGGGGACAGGGCAGTGGGGGTGGGAGGGCAGATTTGGGGCGGTGGGGGTGAGAGGGAAATGTTGGGGCAGTGGGGGTGGGAGGGCAGTTTTGGCTTAGTGGGGGTGTGATGGCAGTTTTGGGGCAGTGGGGGTGGGAGGGCAGTGTTGGGGCAGTGGGGGTGGGACGGCAGTGTTGGGGACATGGCAGTGGGGGTGGGAGGGCAGTTCTGGGGCAGTGGGGTTAGGGGGGCAGTTTTGGGGCAGGGCAGTGAGGGGTGGAAGGGCAGTTCTGGGGCAGTGGGGGTGGGGGGCAGTTTTGGGGCAGTGGGGGTGGGGGTGGGAGGGCAGTGGGGGGGGCATTTTTGGGGCAGTGTAGTGGGGGTGGGAGGGCAGTTCTGGGGCAGTGGGGGCAGTTTTGGGGCAGGGCAGTGAGGGGTGGGAGGGCAGTTTTGGATCAGGGCAGTGAGGGATGGGAGGGCAGTTCTGGGGCAGTTTTGGGGCAGGGCAGTGAGGGGTGGGAGGGCAGTTCTGGGGCAGTGGGGGTGGGGGGCAAGGCAGTGGGGGTGGGAGGGCAGTTCTGGGGCAGTGGGGATGGGGGGGCAGTTTTGGGGCAGGGCAGTGAGGGGTGGGAGGGCAGTTTTGGGGCAGGACAGTGGGGTGGGAGGGCAGTGTGTGTGGAGGCTGTGACAAGCCTCCACACAATTAAATACCTTATTTGTAAAATATAATTCCCTGGTGGTCCAGTGGCAGCAGTCCCTGGTGGTCCGGTGGGATGACTTTTCAATCTGCAGCTCAGCTAGAGCTGCAGACCTTGTTCTCGCGAGCGCCTATGAGAGCGTTGCCGTGGTAACCCGCGGCAACGCTCTGTGTGCTCGCGAGAACCACACAGTAAGTGATCTGCAGCTCTGCACTCGGCGGAGCTGCAGATCAGAGGCTGGCTCTCCCTGTGGGCAGACCATGTGGAGGGGCCACCCGGCGGCATACTGGGCAAGCCGCCGGGCCCCCTCTCACTGTCGGGTCCTCGGTCATAGACCGAGGATCCGACAGTTCAGTCTGCCCTAAGGTGATTTAGGCGGCCGCGAGGCCCCAGCAAGCGCGAGGCCTTAGGCGGCCGCCTAAATCGCCTAATTAGAGAGCCGCCTCTGATAGCAGGATCCTTCAATCATATACATACACCTTGGATCAGACAGTGTTTGAAAACTGACTGCTATTCTCTATGTTCTGCTATGATTCTGCGCAGGGAGTGAAACCGGGAAGATCACAGAGACTGTTGGTTTTTAAACACTGTTTGACCCAAGGTGCATGTATATGGCTGAAGCTGAGAGTTTCCTTTAATTTTCAGAGTTGACTTAACACTGCATTGAGGCAGGTTTAACTTACTAGTATTCTAAGCCAAATGAACCCACGTTTTCTGACATATTCCCAGCATGTTGGTCTTGTAATGGTCAATCATCTTTATAAAAGGGACACACTGCATAACTATCATCTATTTTTCATTTTGAATAATTTTCTTTTAGTGAAAACCTACTTTCCATCATATTTTCATTATTTGTTCCCTGCAATTAGGACTGGTTATTTTATAGAGTGTTTTCAGTTGTATATTACTGTGCTTATTTTTCTAATTTTATTTTTTAAAGCTGAACGGTTTCATATTGTTAGGACAGTAGCTATGCTTTCTCTTAGTTATTGTTATATTTACTTACTATTGAATACAATTATTTTATAACTCTTCCTTTTGTTTAAAGTTTAATGTATTGATTATGATGTTTACAGTTTGTGTCCTTCATTCCTCACATATATGTATTTTTTTCTTTCTTTTTAGTTTTATAGGGTCATATCTTATTCATTGGGCTTAACACAATATGGCCATATGGTGTAACTGAATCCCCACATTTGTTTGCTAAGATAGGTGATTTTAAGTAGCCACCTACAATTTAAAACTGTAATTTTGGTTGTGTGTGTGCACTATTCCTTTAACGGTATTCCATATCTTGTTCATTTACCATGCTTGGCTCTCATTCGCTTTTGGGATGTTGTCTATTTCATTATTCCCACGAAGTATTTGAATATTTTGCCCGCATTCCCCATCGTAAGACCATATAATATTACCTTCCCCTTTACTTATGAGGTTTTATCTCCATTGTATGCTCCCACCCCTACCCCCACCAAAATAATAAAAAGACAGTTCTTATATGGCTGCTCCTAGAATGGTTATGAAGAGCTGATATCCTATTTCCTTTTTGGATACATTATGCTTAAAGGGATACTCTTAACACCAAAACAACTTGAGCTCAATGGAGCTGTTCTACTGCATAAACCATTTTCATGCAGTCACACTGCTCAATTATCTGCCATTTAGGAGTTAAGTCACTTTTGTTTCTGTTTGTTTTGTTTCTGCAGCCTTAACCACACCACCCTTGGCTTTGACTCACGTAGCCAGCTTTAAAAAAGGTTTCATTTTCAATCAGTGCATGTGGCGAAAGTAACCTCGCCACTGGTTTTTGGAGGGGCCTGTTTGCCAGCCTCCTGCCCTGCGACTATGGCCCTGGGATGTATTTCCCTTCTAGGAACTAATTTGGGCATAATGGATTTTTATATTGCTGTTCCTGGCCCTTTAACTACTTTGGAGCAGTGCTACAACTTTAAATTGGCACTTCGGATACAGCTGAAGTAGTCGAAGTGGCCGCCATTTGACAAACGAACACATGGCGGCGACCATTTTAACTCATTCCAACGCGGTCAGCGGTGTGTGCAGCCAAATCTATGGAACTGTTTTCGGCTACCCAATTGCACGAACACCGCTGACCCGTACCTTCTACTCTACTTCAACACTGCGGCTGGAGACTTAGTCCCGTTCGAAGATTCGAACGCTCGTTCGAATGGGACTTAGTAATTTTCTCAGTGTAAAATAGGAACCTCAACCTAACTTTTTAACTCCTGGACAGATTCATGTGATTTTTACATATGTTGCTCTCCAAGTTATGCTGATCACAGAAATATAAGTATATTTATTTGTATGTGATGTAAAATCAGGGAGTTATAAAAATGTATAAAAAGTATGATTTTTCAGCTTGGAGATAATTGAGTAGATACAGTAAGAAACTCAAATCTCCAAAGCAGATGGGAGGAGATGTATGGGAGTGTTTGTACTGTATACTATGTGTTTATTGGTTGTTCTGTAAAACCCCATGGGCGGTCCTGTATGTGTTAAATCTGCATAAAAGAAGGCCCTTTGGTGCCAAGTAAACAGAGTTCTACTTCACCCTCAATCTAGAGTCCTGTCTCTTATTGGTGGAATTGCTATATAACTACAAGGGATTGCTATGCTCTGCATACTCCCTTGGCTAATCACTACTAAGCTCTTTAAAGAGCTTGTTCCTGCTTCACTCTCTTGGAGGAGAGGTTCACCCACTGGAACCTGGAGCCTTGTCGTAGGTCCAGAGTGGGTAGGAGACGGCGAGACCCCAACCAAGCTGCGGCGTTTTTTGGAGTCTACAGTGGTTGTGGTGTCTGGCGGAGCGCTTGGAGCCTTCTGTAAGCACTAGGAGCTTCCTTCAACGGAGGTACCCAGTCGGGGTGCCAGGTGATCCGTTACAGTACAGTGTTTGTTTTTCTATAAATTTTTATTTTTCCTGCACTGTTAAAGGACCACTCTAGGCACCCAGACCACTTCAGCTTAATGAAGTGGTCTGGGTGCCAGGTCCAGCTAGGGTTAACCCATTTTTTTTTATAAACATAGCAGTTTCAGAGAAACTGCTATGTTTATTAATGGGTTAAGCCTTCCCCCAAAGCCTCTAGTGGCTGTCTCATTGACAGCCGCTAGAGGCGCTTGCGTGATTCTCACTGTGAAAATCACAGTGAGAGCACGCAAGCGTCCATAGGAAAGCATTGTAAATGCGACCGGCTGAATGCGCGCACAGCTCTTGCCGCGCATGCGCATTCAGCCGACGGGCGGAACGGAGGCGGAGAGGAGGAGGAGAGCTCTCCGCCCAGCGCTGGAAAAAGGTAAGTTTTACCCCTTTTCCCCTTTCCAGAGCCGGGCGGGAGGGGGACCCTGAGGGTGGGGGCACCCTCAGGGCACTCTAGTGCCAGGAAAACGAGTATGTTTTCCTGGCACTAGAGTGGTCCTTTAATTGTACTCCAATCACACACAGGAGACTCCTGCAGGCTATTAACAGAGCAGGAGATACAAAATTCTAATTTAAACACACGGTGCAATAAATGACGTTTAAAAAGTTGATCTATCTTCACAGGAAATGTAGATGAAGACTGTGTAGGTCACTTCAAAAGGGAAGTGTGACTAGGTATTCATAAACAAAATGCTTTAACTCTTAAATGGCAGAGCATTGAGAAGTGACACTGCAGTATCATGTTCTATACACCAAAACCAATCCATTAAGCTAAGGTTGTTTTGGTGCTTACCGTGTCTCTTTTAATTCACAATGTCCATTGTTTTTATTATTGTAATATTACACAAAGGGTTCTTCAGAAATTACTCTTTAAGAGTTAAAAAAAAAAATTCTTGCCTGCTTGCTTCATAAAAAAATCTTATATTTGTGTTTCTTCTACTTCATGTTTGTAAATCGCCCTTAGTGCTTTTCTTATAGGTAAAATTGATTTATCTAAATGTCTGGTTAAAATCGTTTCTACCACATGATAAATTTTGTCTTAAGTTATAAACTCATAGCCGGGTGTTTAAAACGTCCCATCTGTTGTGTGTTCCACCTTCATAAGCATTATCTGCTGTGGATATTTATACTAAAACGGCTGTTCTCGGTCAGCTCTTAAATATCCTTCTTAGTCTTTTTCCTCCTCGAGATTGAGCACTTCTGGTATGGCACCTAGCCTGGGAAGCAGCTCTCCTGTCCTCCCGCGAGCAATCTATGTGGAGCATTGCCGCGCGTTACCATGGCAATGCTCCACACAGCATTGCGCGGAAAGACAGGAGAGCTGCAGCCAGGCACATACTTACCACCACCGGACCACCAGGGATGGCTGTGTCCCCCCCTCCTTCACCAAACATACACTGCACCCCTCAATGCAGTCTGTGTGTGTGTGTATTCAGCAGACTGTATGTGTGTTTGTGTGTATGAATTCAGTAGACTGTGTGTATGTATTCAGCAGTCTGTGTCGGTCTATGTGTACTCGACATTTTGTGTGTGTGTGTGTGTGTGTGTATTTAGCGGACTGTGTGTGTATTCAGCGGAGTGTGTGTATGTATTGCATTTGTTGGAGATACTAATAAATATAAGCTTCATTTTATCTGTTTATATCATTATTTAAAATTGGTGTCACTGAACTCTCTGTTGTTGTGTTCTTCTTTTAAAACAAAAGATTTTAATTAGTTCGGACAACTGTACGAGTTGTTTTTTTCCCTCAAAGTGTATTCAGGTTTGAGGACACTTTGAGGAAAGAAAAGTTGGCATCTATTGCAGTTTGGGCACTTGGGCTCGAAAAGGTTCACCATCTTATACTTATTGCCCAATAACTTGCACTCAGGACAAAATTTAGAAACCATTTAGTACAGGTGTTTTTTGGCGGTTGTAGATGCGTGGGTCGAAGTTAGAAAAAGTGTGGTTTTAAAAAAAAAAAAAAATGTTTTCATTATATTTTATAATTTTTTTTTATAGTAAATTATATGATATGATGAAAATACTGGTATCTTTAGAAAGATCATTTAATGGTGAGAAAAACAGTATATAATATGTGTGGGTACATTAAATAAGTAAGAGGAAAATTACAGCTAAACACAAACACCGCAGAAATTTAAAAAGAGCCCTGGTCCTTAACGGTAAGAAAATTGAAAAGTGCTCTGGTCACTAAGGGGCTAAAAATATGGTGGGGGGAAAAAAAAGGTATTCAATATTTTTTTCATTTATATCAGATTTTTTTTTTCCAAACAAATTTAATCTGCTTTTGAAATACACACCCATAAAATAGTAGATATGTTGGTAATATTGATCACAACCGAGACAAAAGATACTTAGCATTTAATACTGTATACTCGAGTATAAGCCGAGTTTTTTAGCACATTTTTTGTGCTAAAAAACCCAAACTCGGCTTATACTCGAGTCAATAGTCTGTATTATGGCAATTTGCATTGCCATAATACAGACTGGGGGAGAGGGGGGCTGGCAGAGTTGTAACTTACCTCTCCTGCAGCTCCTGTCAGCTCTCTCCTCCTCCGCGCCGTCCGTTCAGCACCTCGGTCAGCTCCCAGTGTAAGTCTCGCGAGAGCCGCGGCTCTCGCGAGACTTACAGTGTGAGCTGACAGAGGGAGCTGCACGGACGGCGCGGAGGAGGAGAGAGCTGACAGGAGCTGCAGGACAGGTAAGTTACAGCTCTGCCAGCCCCCCTCTCCCCCACTGAACTGTCAATGCTGGACCACCAGGGAAGGAGCCCCCCTCCCTGCTATGTATCAAGCAGGGAGGGGGGACGAAAAAAATAAAAATTAATAATAATAAAAAAATAATAATAATGAAATAATAAATAATAATACTAAAATAATAATAATTACATTAAATAAAAAAATAATAAATAATAATACTAAAATAATAATAATTAAATTAAATAAAAAAATAATAAATAATAATAAAAAATTTAAATAATAATTTTTTAAAAAAAAAACATTGCCCACCCCCCACCAAGGCTCTGCAACACACACACACACACACTGCATTCATACACACACACTGCATTCATACACACACACTGCACTCATACACGCACACTGCACTCATACACACACTGCACTCATACACACACTGCACTCATACACACACACTGCACTCATACACACACACTGCACTCATACACACACACTGCACTCATACACACACACACACACACTGCACTCATACATACACACTGCACTCATACACACACTGCACTCATACACACACACACACACACTGCATTCATTATACACACACTGTAAATAAATATTCAATTAATATATTTTTTTTAGGAAATAATTTTATTTAGAAATTTACCAGTAGCTGCTGCATTTCTCACCCTAGTCTTATACTCGAGTCAATAAGTTTTCCCAGTTTTTTGGGGTAAAATTAGGGGCCTCGGCTTATATTCGGGTCGGCTTATACTCGAGTATATACGGTATGTGTTTTGAGCTTTTGAGAGCGGTCCAATCAAATGCTTCTCTATGAAGCATTTGATTGGGCCTGGAGAGGAAAAAAGTGAAGATGGAAGGGTCATGGAGAGCTCTGTCCAGCAAAAGATAACAAGAAATTGCTTATTTTTTTTAAGGTTTGTTTGTTTGTTATTTAAATATAAGGTGTGGACACCAAGTAAATAATGCTCAGCAGGCTAATCTAAATTAAAAAAACAAAAAAAACCAAAACCAAACTTGGTAGCTTTCTCTGTCTCTAAGTGATTTCTCAACGTGGATTGTAGAAGGACAAAAGTAGAAAGTACGTGTTCTACAAAAGCTGATGATGCCACAGCAGGTAGCAGCTGTTCAACTATTTGCAGATCGCTTTCTTTTAGGAATTAAATGCATCCCACAATTCATTGTCAGGCATACGTTTTACATCATAGGTTTTTACCAAACATTTGCCCTGAAAAAGACTTGCTTTACTTTTGAGTTTAAAAACATATGGAAAAAATGTGCATTTTTGAGCACACATGCAGTCCTAATATTATTTATGGTGCCTGTTCCTCATGACAGAAGCATTAAAGGAATGCTTGTAATAATTCATTGTGTTTGAAGTGTTTTTTGTTTTTTTCTTTCTTAATTTTTCAAAAAAAGTGCAGATTTTAATAGAAATTGGCACTTTAAAAAATTATTTAGTCACACCTCCCTGGCTATCAGTCAGACAACACGTCCTGTTGCTTCCTGGTTTGGTTAGCTCAGTGAAGCTAAACTTAAGAGGCAGGAATTGTCCAGAGCACGTCTTGTAACGACTTCTCATTGGGCTGCATTGAAAAGTCTGTAATTGGACAGCCACAGAAAGTTTGAGCGGGGTTACAATGGTAGGGATTGTTTTTTTATATGACCCAATTAATAATGTATAATAATATAATAATGTGTGTATAATTAAATGCATAATGTCTCTTATTATGGGTGTTTCTACAAAACTGTAATTTATTAGAGGGGGTAGGGGGGATGGGGGGTGTGGGGGGGGGGGGGGAGTGAGGGGGTGAGGTCTTCTTTTCATACTAGCTGTCATTGTCAACCCAGTAAAGCAGGACAGCACACACCTAACCTTTTATCTGGCAATGGAGTTATATCCTGGCCATTCCCTTTATTTCTGCTTCTAGTTATGAGTCAATTTCCTTGTTCCTTAATTGTATCCCATGGTTGGCTGTTATATATAACAACATATGTTAAAATAAACCTCTTTTTTTCTGACCCCGCCTTCTTGCAATGTCACATGGTTCGTTTGACTCCATTTTAGAACTGCTCTTCTCATATTTGACATCCATCCCCACTTAAGAACTAACTCATGTTTGACCTAACAACCATTATTTCAGGACATTCTAGATCTACTTAACTATTGTTCTTTCTAATGTAGGACTTTATAAGGATCTAATTCCATGTGTAGTGGTGTTTCAGTTAAGGACACAATCTACTAAGCTGTAAGTTGATTACACTTTCTCTTATGCATCAGAAATCTCTGGCAACCATTTTGAGATGAAGTCCAGAATACCCTCTGCAATTTTTTAAAATCAAGTATTTTATTTATTATCCTGCTTAGTTTGCTGCTGCATCTGCTTGTATAGTATGGTATTAGTATAGTCGACTTAATGCATTTTATATTCTTTACCTTATATTAGAGCTGATGATTAAAACAAGTGATTTATTTAAAAGAAAAAAATAAATTATTTAAATCACAATTTCTCACTGTAAAGACGTTTGGTGGTTGTTACAATCCTTATTTGCACAAATAACATAAACATTCTACCCTGTTTCTATAATCCTTATTTGCAACCATATTTAGAATAACTTTTCAGATTAGTTTAACCGTTATATCAAAACTGATTTTGTTATAGAACAATAGAAATACATAGATAATGATAACATGTATGCAAGATAAACAATCTCCAGTTTAATAGTTGATCACTCGTATTAGGAGAAGAAAAACATTTTATTTCTTTTTTTAAATGTTACCAAAACAATACAATTATATAGCATACACATTTGTATATCAATGTTTGTTAAAGTGGTTAATGAAAATATCTTAAAAAGAAAGAAACGTGCAATGGTTTTCCCTCTTACTTGGGTCCCCGCCAAGCACCAAGTCTTTTCTGACACTGGAGGATTAGGTACGAATGTCTGCTCTTAATTGTGCAAAGAATACGTTCAGAATTTACATTAGCCAGCCTGGATCTTGTTTCATGCTGGCAGTGATGTACTAGTGATGTTGCCCAGAAATGTAGTTACACCTCTGACAGCAATATAAGGTATCTCAGTATTTGCTGCGTTTCATATTGAAAGCTACACATACAGACTCCAGGCACCATGACCACTTCAATTCACTGAAGTGGTCATGGTGCTTGAAGTATACCTTTAAGGCAAGGTGTTCATTGGAATAATACTGTAAGGATCTGCAATTAAAGGCGGCATCATTTATTCTGTCTCTTTCCCTTTATCTTTCTGTAGTGAGAGTTGCTAGGGCCACTCAGGGTTATTCACTAATGTGAAACTTCCAAGTTAATTTCCATTTTAACCCCTTAATGACTGTCAGTTGTACACGTTGTGATCAAAACAATGTAAATAAAAACTGAAATTTGCGCTATGTTTGTTCAAGTGTAATTCACCTTTTTTGGTATTAAAGGACCACTATAATGCCCCTGCCTCACCGCCGGGCTCTAGGGTGAGGAAGGGGTTAAACACTTACCTTTCTACAGCGCCGGGCTCCCTTGGCACTGGGGACTCTCCTCCTCCTTTCCCGTCATCGACTGAATGCGCATGCGCGGCATTCAGCCAGTCTCATAGGAAAGCATTCTCAAGGCTTTCCTATGGACACTGGCGTCTTCACAGTGAGAAGCGCCTCTAGCGGCTGTCAATGAGACAGCCACTAGAGGCTGGATTAACCCATTTGTAAACATGTAAAATTATATTTCAGAGATTTCCTGTCTCTGCCAGTACAATATTCGCACCAAGGGAAATAGTTTTTTTTCCCCTTCAAGAAGCAAACCTTGTCACCAAGGAAATATTGGATCTGAGGCACAAACAAGCCATCATAGAAATCCCTATGTATACACCGGGCTATGTGAGCAACCTATTCCTGGTTGCCAAAAAAGGCGGAGGTGATACATTTGAGGAAACTCAACGCTTATGTAACCTACAACTATTTCAAGATGGAAGGAATATATTGTTTACGAGATCTTCTCCAACCATCGGACTGGATGGCGAAGTTAGATCTACAAGATGCCTTTTTCACAGTGCCGAATACATTACAACACCTAGACTTCCTGCAGTTCATGTGGCAAGGAAGAAAATGGAGGTTCACATGTCTCCCATTCGGACTGTCTTCAGCGCCGTCGTGCTTCACCAAACTCATGAAGTCTGTGATTGCTCTACTACGGATTCGAGGAGTACGTCTCATAATATACTTGGACGACATTCTCATCCTGGCTCAATCAGTTCAACTCATCAAGACCCATCTGAACTGGACTAAGTCTGTTGCAGAATCTAGGCTTCCTAATCAATTGGGAAAAGTCCATCTTGGTTCCCACACAACACATAGAATTTTGGGTCTCATCGTAGATTCTGCATCTTCTAATGACAAAACTGAACTGTATCAAGAAGGAAGTCAGGCGCACGCTGACAGCCCCTCAACTTACTCTCAAACAATTGGCGAGAATGATTGGTCTCCTGGCGGCTTCCATACAAGCCATTTTTCCGGGCCCTCTTAACTATAGAACCCTACAGACCTCCCATCTGAAGCACAGCATATGAAGGTGAAAGACGAACTGAAATTATGGCTTCTTCACATGGAAGCTTGGAACGGTTGCGCCATTTTCGGCGCTGCACCAGATTTAATAATAGAATCCGATGCGAATTTACACTGTTGGGGTGCTCGCTGTGGAAATGTCTCTACCGGTGGCAGATGGTCCGATTTGGAATCGTCCCTCCAAATCAATTGCCTGGCCGGTTCTTTTGCAATCCGCAGTTTCTCCTCAACTCATGCCCAGTGTTCTATCCCCCTGAAGATGGACAATATATCAGCTGTCCGTTACATCAACCACCTAGGAGGCACGAAATTGAAGGTCCTAGCGAACATGGCATGAGATTTTTGGCAGTTCTGCCTGGCAGAAGGCATATCCGTTATGGCGGAATTTATTCCTGGTCTCTACAGCACCACAGCGGATTGGTACTCAGGACACCTCAGAGACCCCAGCGATTTGCATCTGGATTCCAGGGTCTTCCAAGACATCCATTATCTATGGGGCCCTCTGGACAAAGACCTTTTTGCTTCACGCTTGTATACACAATTTCCCAGGTTCTTTAGTTGGAGACCGGACCCATCAACACTAGCAACAGATGCTTTCACCCAAGGAACTATGCATTTCCACCCTTTGCATTGATTCCCTGTTGCCTGCAGCACCTACGGCGCCAGTCCGGAACTCTAGTGATTGTGGCTCCCTTGTGGCCGTCCCAACCATGGTTTCCTCCTCTCCTAGAGATGGCTATCGATTTGCCCCGTCTCCTTCCATTCCTTTGGCTGCCTGCTTCAGGATACAGACAGAATATTCCATCCCCTTGCTCAGCAGAGCCTTCTACATCTCACGGTGTGACTGATTTCAGGGGACCTTGGTCAATAGTGCTCTTTTGCCTCCACTGTGTCAATTCTCTGTCTGAGAACCACCATCTCCGTTTGATCCTCCTGGAGGTCGGGCTTCCATACCTTTCTCACCTCCTGTAGGAGACTCTTGATGTCCCCTTTAGTTGCTGGGGATGAGTCCTCGTCAGAGTCTGAGTCTTGCTCCAAATCTGCTGCTGGGGGGTGAGGCAAGGTCCTCACTTTCTTCACAGGTTTCCTCTGATGCCTCTACCTCCGTCCACGTTGCCGGCGCCATCTTGGCTGTGCTGGCCGCTGCAATCTTGGCTGCGCTAGTCTCAGCAGTCTGCTCAAAAGACCGCCTTACATCGGGTAATTTAGGGGTCTCTGGGTACATGTTGTCAGCTGGTGGGGATTACTGAGTACGAGGTGTGGCTCAGGTAGTGCAGCTCATCCAGGATGGCACATCAATGCGAGCTGTGGCAAGAAGGTTTGCTGTGTGTGTCAGCGTAGTGTCCAGAGCATGGAGGCGCTACCAAGAGACAGGCCAGTACATCAGTAGATGTGGAGGAGGCCGTAGGAGGGCAACAACCCAGCAGCAGGACCGCTACCTCCGCCTTTGTGCAAGGAGGAACAGGAGGAGCACTGCCAGAGTCCTGCAAAATGACCTCCAGCAGGCCACAAATGTGCATGTGTCTGCTCAAACGGTCAGAAACAGACTCCATTAGGGTGGGATGAGGGCCCGACGTCTACAGGTGGGGGTTGTGCTTACAGTCCAACACCGTGCAGGACTTTTGGCATTTGCCAGAGAACACCAAGATTGGCAAATTCGCCACTGGCGCCCTGTGCTCTTCATAGATGTAAGCAGGTTCAGAGTCTGAAGACGCCATGGAGAACGTTCTGCTGCCTGCAACATCCTCCAGCATGACCGGTTTGGCAGTGGGTCAGTAATGGTGTGCGTTGGCATTTCTTTGGGGGGCCGCACAGTCCTCCATGTGCTCGCCAGAGGAAGCCTGACTGCTCAGACCCCTTGTGAGACCATATGCTGGTGCAGTTGGCACTGGGTTCCTCCTAATGCAAGACAATGCTAGACCTCATGTGGCTGGAGTATGTCAGCAGTTCCTGCAAGACGAAGGCATTGATGCTATGGACTGGCCCGCCCGTTCCCCAGACCTGAATCCAATTGAGCACATCTGGGACATCATGTCTCGCTCCATCCACCAACGTCACGTTGCACCAAAGACTGTCCAGGAGTTGGCAGATGCTTTAGTCCAGGTCTGGGATCCCTCAGGAGACCATCCGCCACCTCATCAGGAGCATGCACAGGCGTTGTAGGGAGGTCATACAGGCACGTGGAGGCCACACATACTACGGAGTATCATTTTGACTTGTTTTAAGGACATTACATCAAAGTTGGATCCACTTTAATTTTGAGTGTGACTCCAAATCCAGACCTCCATGGGTTGAAAAATTTGATTTCCATTTTTTTATTTTTGTGTGATTTTGTTGTGAGCACATTCAACTATGTAAGAACAAAGTATTTCAGAAGAATATTTAATTCATTCAGATCTAGGATGTGTTATTTTTGTGTTCCCTTTATTTTTTTGAGCAGTGTGTGTGTATATATATATATATTTTTTTTTTTATTTTTTTTTTAAATAAATAATGTCCTACTGGACATTATTCATTAGGTCCCCTCTCCCGTTCACTTCAAAAATGTATTTTTAAAATAAGTTTTACTCTGAACCGGCAAATGGAGAGGGAGTGGTATTTATGAACATGTACTCTTCTAATAAGTGGTGCAAACATGTAAAAGTGGAGGGCTCACCTGCAATGTGCCTGCTTGTTCCACAAGTTTACCTGTGAACATGATGAATGATGATAAACAATACGGCAGGGTACTGGCAATTTAATGTTATGTAAAGATTAAGAAAATGTTGCCCAATAGGCACCATTCCTGATCCAAGTGAGGTATGTGCAACAGAATGCTTCAAATGCTGCAAAATACAGCCTTCATACCTCCCAGACAAGCTGATGTAATTAGAGGGGCTAGAGGTCTCAAGTAAGTTCCTCTCTCTTCCTACATGTAGGTGTATATGCAGGGACCTTAAAAATAGTTACGCACTAACAGAGAAGCCCCTTATTTCACTGTGACTGACATTTAAAACATATTGCATGCTGGCAATTTTCTCTATAGGTTATAAGAAATTTATACCCAAACATTTATTTACATTTTTTTTTTTGTTTCCTTAACCTATACTGCAATGTTATTGGTAAAGACCATAAAGATTGTGTCCATAGGCAAGTGCACATTGATGCTACAATGCATGCAGGTTAGCTGTGCATACTGCAGCCCCTGTGTCTGTGTGTGTTTTTGTGTGTAATAAAATATGATTATCACACACAAATAGTTTATTAGCATGGCTGATAGAAAAAATAATTTTGCCTAACTGCGTTCAGCAGAGTTCAGAATGAAAGCGGATTTCACAGAAAGGGAAGTACTATGTGTGTTCTTTGAAAATGAAGCGGATTTAGTTCAGGGCTGGTGTGAGGAAGTCCTATTTCACAGAACAGGTTGTGGTTTGAAAAATGACCTTGCATCAGGGTTTGTACAAGCTAATAATCTTCAGCATTTGTAAGTACAATCTACAAGCATTAATGACAAAGCATAAAAAGTAAAGGCAATGAAGCATTCCTCAATTTGCAATTAGTCAAAATACTACCTGCTCTACAGACACCATGCATTTGTTACTATCCAAACTTCAAGTTCCATCATGACAGGCCAATTTACAATGTACTGTCCTATTCCTTATGTCTTGAGTGAGTACTGCAATAAATATTTCTGTACACATGTCTGACAACCACTAACACATATAACATGATTTCTATTTCCACGGATATATGACCCCACAAGCACAAAATCATGGTTAGATATATTTCAACAATATATATCGTAAAGGGACACTATAGTCACCAAAACAACTACAGTTTATTGTATTTGTTTTGGTGAGTATAATAATTCCCTTCAGGCTTTTTGAAGTAAAAACGTTTTTTTCAGAGAAAAGGCAGTGTTTACATTACAGTCTAGGGCAGTGATGCCGAACCTTTTTGAGCCCGAGTGCCCAAACCGCAATACATGCCAACTTTTTTTTCCTCAAAGTGCCAACACTGCAATTAAACCTGAATACTGAGGTTTAAGTTTAGAAAAAACAACTTGTGTACAGTTGTCCGAACTAATTAGCATCTTTTGTTTTAAAAGAAGAACACAACAGAGAGTTCAATGATACAGATTTTAAATAATGATATAAATAGATAAAATTCAGCTTATATTTATTAGTATCTCCAACAAATGCAATCCATACACACAGACTGCAGAACACATTCTCACACCGTCCGCTAAACACATACACACATCGTCCGCTAAATACATACACACACACACACCATCCGCTAAATACACACACACACACACACACACAGTCCGCTGAGTACACATACAGACAGACTGCTGAATACACACACATACTGCATTTAAGGGGTGCAGTGTGTGTGTGTAAGGGTGTGGAGTGCTGTGTGTGTGTGTGTGTGTGTGGGGGGGGGACACAGTCATTCCTGGTGGTCCGGTGGTAAGTTTGTTTGTGGCAGCTACGAAGCAGCTCGTCTGTCCTCCTCCACGATGCTGTGTGGAGCGTTGCCATGGTAACGCACGGCAACGCTCCACACAGCATCGCGCGGGAGGACAGGGGAGCTGCTTGCTAGAGCCCTCCCCCTGCCTCCCGACCCGGAAGCAGAGTAGGCGCCTGCCGTTTCGGGCAGGCAGGTGCCTACTCTGCAGACAGCCAGCAGCCCCCTCTCTCCTGGCGACCTATGGCCGCGTGCCAACAAGACGGGCCCAGCGTGCCACCTGTGGCACGCGTGCCATAGGTTCGCCATCACTGGTCTAGGGCTAACTCCACTGGTCACTCCTCATATGGTTACTAAAGATGCTTCCTGGGGCAGTGCTGCACAGTGAGCAGCACTGCCATGCAGGCACTAAACTTACTTCATAGAGATGCACTGATTCAAGGACCCCAAGCGTGTTCTGCAGTGCCTCTAGTTTATTGCTTCTGGTGGACTGCATATATGCAACATAGTCTCTAGTTTCAAACATGGGCAGTACAGCTTGATAGTATTTCACAGGCCCTGGCATCACACAGTGAATGTTCTTTTACTCCTAAAAGATGTCCATTAAGGAGAATTAGCATTCTGTCTGGATTTTTATGAAAGTTGCCCTTGGTGGTTTTCAACTCAAGAGGCGAGATAAAAAAAGAGAAATAGCGTTTTAAAGAAATGATCAATGATGTTGTGTCAGTTCTGTGGTATGTATTTCTGTAGAAGCAGAGCATGTTCTGCTATATGAAACCACTGTTCAGGAAGTGAAACTTTGCAATGGTGTCACTTGTGATGTCACTTCCAGTTTGAGGGAAATGTAGAATTCTAGCCCTTGAAAAAGAAATTGAAACGTGATTTAATAAACACATTCACAGTAGGGCAATATTGGCATCTGCCCATGGCCCTATGCCAAGAGAGGTACATATATTGTCATGAAAAGGTGTTTTGGGAAAGGGAAGAAGAAACATTGCAAAAAAAAATTTAAATGGAAGCTATAGATAATGATGTGGTTAGAAAAATCTCTCATCCGCGGGGCCCTTACATGATCATTCTTTAATTTCTTGTTACTATGGAAGATTAAAGCAGCTATGTCATAGCATTTAAAAAAGATAAAATCTTTATGAAATGCTTATAAAAACTGTATTTGAATTTCACCGAAATTTTAGTTCAGTCAAAAGATATCATAAGACAGGTCTACTTTGTCTTAGGTATTTTTCCTACGCTTTACAAGAGGCGGTGCTTCTGATACCGGAGAAACTGACGGAAGCCAAGCACAGAGAGATGGACACAGGTTTCTTCAGGAATGAAGAGATTCTTTATTCGATTCACCGACCGGGACTCAGAGGGACTAATGTCACCAAAAAACAGCAAAGTCTGAGTCCTGATCATACAGTGTAGGTCCCTTATATAGGCATCTAGCTCCTCCCATAATCAGTTCAACCTACACATACTCTTATCTAATCAACCGAATAGAGACTAAATTCCTGTTTGACCACATGGCTTGCCCAGCACAATGGAGGAGGGGAAATACTCGTATATCCTGTATTCCTACATATGCTCCGTACACTACTGATTGTATCTTAGCTACGTGTAACTGACTAACTGATGCATCAACATATGCAAGTGCACATACCACGTGGCAATCTTGTCCTAGTAAATTTATTTTTACTGAGATTCCACCACACTTCCACTGTAAAGCTTTGTTAGGTGAAAAAAGTCTATGTCTATGGAGGATCCTGTGGTCTCGCAAGTTCCTCTGTAAACATCAATGTTCTATTCTCACATATAAGTGAGAGTACAGTACTGATATTGGCTCCTGTCTGGATGTAGTGCCATTAGCTGAAGAGTGTCTCGTAGAAGAATATGTTGGTGCCCATGACGGACCTGTTCAGGTAAGTAAATTCCACCCCAGACCCACCACACAGAAAGTGGAGCAGTCACCATCTGAGGTGTTTGCAGAATATGCAAAGACCCCAGAAGATGACAGGGCTGATTTAACAGAGGTTCCAATCTGAGTGTTTATAAAGAAAATTGGTAGAAAGCACTCCAAGTGTATGCCCTTGTTCTAGAAATACTGTATGATTAAGCCAAATGGATGTGTCCCTTTAATACACTGAGTACAAAAGAGACGTTCACAAATACTCTCAGTATGTGCTTCTGGAAAATCTCTATAATAGCACTTTTATTTGTAAAGGTGTTTATATATATATATCTATATATATATATATATATATATATATATATATATATATATATCTATACACCTTTAAAAAAAAAAAAAAAGTACTATTATAGGTGTGTGTGTGTGTGTGTGTGTGTGTGTGTGTGTGTGTATTTTTTTATTTTAGTTTAAAAAATAAAAATTATACAAAACCTTGGTACTAATATGGATGTGTGTGAGTTTATGTTACAAACCTAATATATTATGCCTTGTCTTCATTTAAGGTGCTCAATGGGGATAAATTGTGTGCATGCAGGAAAGCCATGCATGTTACAGCATGTTAGCCATGGAGAGAGATAAGAAGGTAAGATTTGTATTTTTTGTATGCATATTCCACTTAAAATTTATTCATTTAGATGTTGTTATACATAGTGGTTTAACCCCTTAAGGACCAAACTTCTGGAATAAAAGGGAATCATGACATGTCACACATGTCATGTGTCCTTGAAGGAACACTATAGTCACCTAAATTACTTTAGCTAAATAAAGCAGTTTTAGTGTATAGATCATTCCCCTGCAATTTCACTGCTCAATTCACTGTCATTTAGGAGTTAAATCACTTTGTTTCTGTTTATGCAGCCCTAGCCACACCTATCCTGGCTATGATTGACAGAGCCTGCATGAAAAAAAAAACTGGTTTCACTTTCAAACAGATGTAATTTACCTTAAACAATTTTATCTCAATCTCTAAATTGAACTTTAATCACATACAGGAGGCTCTTGCAGGGTCTAGCAAGCTATTAACATAGCAGGGGATAGGGAAATCTTAATTAAACAGAACTTGCAATAAAGAAAGCCTAAATAGGGCTCTCTTTACAGGAAGTGTTTATGGAAGGCTGTGCAAGTCACATGCAGGGAGGTGTGACTAGGGTTCATAAATAAAGGGATTTAACTCCTAAATGGCAGAGGATTGAGCAGTGAGGCTGCAGGGGCATGTTCTATATACCAAAACTGCCTCATTAAGATAAAGCTGTTCAGGTGACTATAGTGTCCCTTTGACCCCTTAAGGACAGACGACGGATATATTCCGTCATGATTCCCTTTTATTCCAGAAGTTGTGTCATTAAGGGGTTAAGGGGTTAAAGTGGCTCTGTCACCTCAAATTTACCTTTCTCCTATTCTTTCCTCTCCTCCTCCTCTTGTGAAGCATAGTTAAAATACATATGACAAAGTAGTCCCTATTTAGAGTAATAGATCAGAAATTAAAAAAAAGAACAGATTCTGATAGAGGAACAGAAGAAGAAACTATGGGAGAAGGGTAAGCTTGATGTGACAGAGCCACTCTAAAGGCACACTATAGGGTCAGGAACACAAACCTGTATTACTGACCCTATAGTGCAAAACCCACCATTTAGGTGGCTTGCCCCATCCTTACCCCCCTTAAAAGCATGAAAAACTCACCTTATTTCCAGCGCCGTGCAGGTCTGCCAGCGCTGACTCCACCCCCTTGGTGACATCATCAGAATTCCCATGGGGAAAGCATTGGATTAGCTAAAATTGGCAAGAGGGCAGGGCCAAAAAACTTTTGGCCAATCAGCATCTCTTCATAGAGATGCATTGAATCAATGCATCTCTATGAGGAAAATTCAGCATCTCCATGCAGAATGTAGGGACGCTGAACGGCAGGGCTGCTTACTGTGCAGTCCTGAGCCAGAAAGCATCTCCAGTGGCCATCTGAGGAGTGGACACTTGAAGGTGTCCCTAGGGGCAATGTAAACACTGCCTTTTCTCTGAAGGACAAACAGATGGTCTATAGCTAAAAATAACCATTTCCACCTTTTGATATGTGGCACATGAGCACATCAACATGAAGGCAAACTCGCATCATATATCAAGTGTGTCTATGCAATAGCTTAAAATCCCGATGGAGATTAACATTTGAGAGCATGTTGTGGACATCTGCATCCTGGTACTGTTTGGCTCACTAGAAACTGTCTATTGTGCTTAGAGGACCATCCAAGTAACGTACCACTACAGTGAAACCTTTTAAGAACTGTTTGAACCTGGGTCAGCCCCAATGAGCTAAGAGGGGCTGATGTCATTGGCTGAGAGCGTCATCAATGTGGCTCTGTATTGGGCTAAGCTTAGCTCAGGGCACAATTTGTCAAAACGTTTTAAAATGTATTAACTGCTTACTCTGATAAGACTGGACACTCCTGGCACCAAAATCACTATAGTGGACTTGGCATGTTCCTCTAAGTATTTGGATCAGTCCAAAAGACAGATTTTCGCTATGTGTGTGTGTATGTATATATATATATATATATATCTTTATAAATGTATTTATTTATATACCCTGTATAATCAATGTTAATTCTCAAGCATTATTCAATATTATGTCTGCTTCCTACAAAATTTGTCTTTGTTGGTCTTTTTGATTAGTTTTTGTTTTAATAAAACCGCAGATTTAGTTGCATGTAAATATATTGAGCTTTTTTGGACCACCTCTGATAGACACTCACTGTGTGTTGGGTTGTATTTTAATTTAAATTTGTAAGTTTGCATATGACTGTGTCTGATTATATAACATTAGATTTATTCTAACCACTTGGATTGCATGCTGTGAAAAGTGTGGGCTTGATTCAATTAAAGATATATGTATCTCTAGTAATTAAATAAAAGGTCACTGATTGCGTTTGAGTAATCAAAGTAAAACAAACAAAAACACGCAATAATAAAATTTAGGTTCTATTAATTGAATCCAGACCCAAATTTCCTTGAACTAAAAGACTGTTTGCTACAGAATAGTTTCCTCTTGGCTAACATGACAGTAAATCTCATTGCGCAGTCAGTGGAAAGCACCTCATTCACTGTTTCCTTTTTTTCTGCTTTCGTAGCATACCACAGCTGCTTCAGTCACTGAGATGAATGGGGACGCTATTCAGCCTGAAAGTTCCTCCGTCCCACAGGGCTGGAATGAGTTCTGTGAGTTCCACGCCATCTCCACAGCACGGGAGCTGGCAAAGCAATATTGGTTATTTGCTAACCAGAACCCACACCATGATATACTGGCCGCAGAGAACTTCTCTTTGCAGTTTACGGATCTTTTCCAGCAGTATTTTAGGAACGAGGTGAGGGAAAGCTGGGGTATGGACCAATACAAATTTTTCCCCTTTAGTAGGGTAAAAGATTATAGAGAGACAGGAAGGAGGCCATCGCAAGAGTCTCCAAGTACGGTTGCACCAAAGGTGGAGGTGGATTTGGCAGCTCGCCATGAACATACAGAGCAGACTGTCTGTGATACCGCTGTCCAACAAATGCCAAAATCTTGGAGTTTAGAGGAACTTCGGCCTAATGTCAGCACCTCATCTCCAAGACCATTCATTCGATTTTCTCTCAATAGCCTTAGGAGAAGTCTTAGAAATATATTTCGTAGGAGGTCCACAGATTCTGCCCCTACGGAAACCAGAGAGATAGAGGCCGATACAGCGGAGTCACCCACTTGGCATGGCATCCCAAGGAGGATTTTGCCATGGACTACAACAAGAGATCAAGTGGTAGAAGTCCGAAAAGAAGGCCATTTAAATTACGGCATGGTGGATGAGGCTTGTTTTAACAGTGGGGATTTCTGGCAAAGATGCCGTTTGGTTTTACGGAAATCAAGCTCTTTGGAAAGTGAGGATTACCTTCTGGAGCTCTTTGATCCTCCCAAAGTAAGTAAGCAAACAATAAAATATGGCTTAAATATAGTATTGATCACTGTGCAGTGATATGATCATGTGTTTTGTCTCTCTGGTTGTGTGACAGAAATTGTTGGGCATTGTTAGTGGAAGAATCTTGTATTGTTGACAGCTACTTTGCAGTAGGAACTTCTACATGACCTATGTGTGAATGTACTGTTTCACCTTAAAGTGTAATATTTAGATGCAGGTGTTTGAGTGTTCAAGAAATAATAAAATATAATAATAATAATGACCACAATGTAACTAGCATCCTCTCCAACTGTTAAAGGATGCAAGTCTAATTGTAATTTAAATTTTAAATGCTGGATTACAGATCTCTATGATCCTTACTAATAAACGGCTGTTATGAAAAACGGGGCACTGTACTCTCTCTGGACTACCAGAGTTATGTCATCGCTGCAGAAATTGTTGTTTTAGGGGTTGTAGTCTTATTGCAGCATAAGCTACTTATTTTTTATTTGACTAGCAATGGTGTAACATCTCATGACAGTATCAATTACAATGGGCACTGACGCATAAAGTGAGAACAATTATTAATTTAGAGAGTTCTGATTAACAACCTCTGATGCTATAGGCTTGGTTGGGCTGCGATCCCTACTATGTCTTGACAAAGCATTCGGTAATACAAGATTTCCTTGCAGCATAGAATGCTGGCTGTTATAGTGACCTAATTACTGATGTTGCTTTGATCCTGCTACTGTTTACAAAATATATATATATATATATATAAATGTTTGTGCAATCACCAAGTGTATACTGTGTATTAATAGCACAGGAATGTTCATTACATAATTACTCACATATTTTACTAATTTCTTTTTTTGGTAATGTTAACATATGCATATGTTAATGTTTGTGCGAATACTCATGGCTTTTAGGTAACGTGCAAGGCAGTGTGAAATCTTAAAATAATAAATGAGAGACCATAAGTGTTATTTGCAAAACCATTGGAACATATGTGCATGTAGTGTGCCCTCGTGTAAGAGTAAATCACTGTTTATGATTGTAGGTGGAATAAAGGGCTATTAGAATAGGTTTTAAGAGTGCCCCCAGCAAAATATCAGTGTTCCCCTCCGTTCTTCAGATTTGAGGAGTCACTAAATAGCTAGTTAGATCAGTGCTTCTCGAGCTCATCTTTCGGCTCCTTGTCTTATCAGTTTTCTCCATTAGAGTAAATTGTATCATTCCTCAGTCCTGGAACAGTTGTATTCGTTTGAGGGCTGGTTGAAATCACTGCATTGCATATCTTGGAGCTATATGAATCATATTAACATGTTTCACTTTAGAAATTTGTCTAACGTGTAAAAATCATTCTCTTTATATAATGACTGTGTTTGACTGTTTTTTCTATCATTGCTGTAATCTTTTGTTTATATTGAATTTTTAGTGGTTTCTAAATTTGCATATAATATGCATCTTTGTTGCTGTGGTCAATATTCTATAATCCCATCTTTAACCCCAAGCTTTCATCCGTTCATTTCCCCTCTAGTGTTTGTAAAGGTAGGCCATACAACGCAGGGAAGCTTTATACAGTGGAAACTGTATGAAAATGCTCAAATCTAAACATCAAAGAGGCCCCTACAGAAGGCTTAATGGAAGGCTTGACTGTAGGTGGTAAGGTAAGAAGATGAGTGGCAGGCAGTAATAGGTAAGGGAGAAGCACTAAAAGGTTAACAGGGTTATTTACTTAAGGGAAAATTCAAAGTGAGTTTAAAATTCAAGGCCAGAGTAGCCATACTGAGCACAGCTGATTTAGAGAATTTTTCCAGTTAAGGTATTTTAATTATATATAACCATGCTTTCCAACATTCTTCCTCCACAAGTCGGAACAGGGCAGGAGGTCCTGAGGTGGTGTCGCCATCTGGAAAATGAGCTGCCATATTCAAAAAGCAAGCTAGCCTGTTTGATAGGTCTGCCTGTTTCACACTGCAAGGGTTTCTAATAATGTGCTTGCGCTGTGCTGCCCACTGATTGTTCCCTGGTGTTCCCAGGTTTGGGACATCAAGGAACTAAAGTGAGACAGCACCCCAAAATCGGGACTGTCCCACCGAAATTCCTACAGTTGGGAGGCATGTATTACAGCAGATGTAGGGAAAGGTTTCAGTGCCTTTCAGTGGTCTGATCACTTACTATATGCCTGTATTTGTAGTCCCTGTATTTGAATATTACAATCCCCTTTTGCCACTTGCCTTTATTTGTATTTGTTTTAATTTTTTTCTTGCTTAACGCCATTATGATGTTCCATGCCGTCCGAATTTAAATGGTCTCAAAATCAACATAACCAAGCTGGCATATTTCAATGTGCAGAAACGGAAATGGGAAAGTCTTATATTTGACCCTGTAACTTTCCAAAATGCCATAAAACCTGAACATGGGGGTACTGTTGTACTCGTGAGACATTACTGAACACAAAAATTAGTGTTTTAGAGCAATAAAACATAATCTGTGATATCATCGGTGAAGGGGCAGTTTATTTTTTAAAAATGCAACAAAAAATATATATATAAATGGTAACTTTGGCAAGTGTTACTGACTAAGTAGGTACTAAGAAAGACTAGACAAAATCCACTTTGAATACCCTGGGTTGTCTACTTTTCCAAATGATATGCCATGATGGGGGTCATCTCCATTCCTGGGCTGCCAAAGTGAACATAACCAATCTGACAAAATTCATAGTGTAAAAACTGGAAAGGGGAAAGTCCTATATTTGACTCTGTAACGTTCCAAAACACCACAAAACCTGTACATGGAGGGTACCGTTGTACTTGTGAGAACGCTGAACACAAATATGTGTATTTTATTGCAGTAAAAGCCAACCATATTATGACATTCACAGGTAAAATGCCATGCAGAAGTAAGAATACATTTATTAATTTCTCACACATTTTTTGTTTTTATTCCTATAAAATTGTTTCATATATAAATATTTAATATTAAATTAAAGCCCTGTTTCCCTTATCAAAATGATATCTAATATGAGCAGGTGCACTTAATATGAAAGAGGTGAATTAGGGTAAAACAAACATTGAGTCCAGGTTTTGTTTTAATTTTGTTTGGATCAGCACACTTGCCTCCGTCCTTCAACAACTGCCTTCCTCCTTAAGGCGTTAACTCAATACCTGGGTGTAGTCATTTTTTTTTTCTCCTCTTTTCATCATGTCTGCTGTTTGCCCTTTTGTGGGACTGAATTTGCTGATGGATTTTGGGTAAAATTGACTGACAACTGAAACCAAAACCTTGCTCAAGCACCACACCTTGTCAAGTTTTGTCAAATTGAATACTAGATATAGGGAAATGTAATTATGAGAACTAGTTTTCTCAGAAAAGAATAAAGTTAAAACAGAGTTTGAGACACAGGTATATGCTACATAGAGGTGAATTAGATAACGTTTATGTTTGATGACAGAACCACTTTAATATTCTATAGCAGTGCTGAGCTTATCCTATAAGCATTGGTTCAAGGACATTCTAAGGATTTATAGGTGTTGTAGCTCAGTTGACAACTTTCTGCTGTAGAAACTTAATATCGGAATTACAACTCCCAGAAACCCAGAAGAGGTGACATAATCTACAAATTTACTTTTGTAGCTAAAAACTATTGTTTCGGTAGGAGAGGCAGTGTACATATTTTCATGTCTGTTATTTTTTTGGGCTCCTTTAAAAATTGTTATTTAGGAAATAAATCCTGTGTTGCTTGAATTATGTGTGTGTATATATACATATATATATGTATGTATATATAGTGGTACCTGGGTTTACAAACTCCTCGGTTAACATAATTTTCGGTTTACAAACGAAAATCTATTGAAAATAATGCCTCGGCTTACACATTTTTTTTGCAATACAAAGCAAGTTTCCCCAGGGTGCATTGCGCCTGGGAGGTTTATAGCGCTGCCCCCGTGCATGCTGGAGTATGTGGGTAGCATGTGACATCAAGTGTGGAGATGTTGGAGCGGCTTTTGCATTGATTTTTGGAGACATTCCAGAAATTGTTTGCAGTTGTTTTGAGACTTTTTGGGTGCATTCTCAAGCGGTGGAAAGGTAGGGAGCTGAGCTTCGCCGTTTGCATGCCTTTTACGGTGTGTTCTGCATTGTGGGTTGGTTTCCATGCCAGCTCATTTTTTCTTTTTTTCTGACCTCCAGAATGGATTAATTGGTTTTCAATGCATTCCTATGGGAAACCGCGTTTCGGTTTACAAATTTTTTGCAATAAGAGAACGCATTAAATTCGTAAACTGAGGTACCACTGTATCCATGTCTTCATTAAGTCACTTTTTTTGTTTCTTAACCTAATATGGCGACATTTCTGGGGAAATAAAAAATTGAAGCATAAAATTATAGAATGTCATATTTAGGTATTATGTCACAAATTCTCAGACTGAACCTTTAAATGAGCGCTCCAATCGCTATACCCACTACAACACACAATAACTACAGTAGCCCCATCCTACTGTAAAGTGTCAAACCATTTTTAAAATTGATAGAGTTGAGTAGTGATTATTGTGCTTTGAGTCCCCTTTCAAATGTTTGAAACATTTGTCTGTAGACCCTGTTTCTGATCATTAATTTCTGTAAACCACAAGGTTTCAATTGTCACATCAGTTTTCTCTTATACTGATAACTCAGGCTGTTGAATGTGCAGCCTTCAGCTATCTTTTCAATGCTAATGAACAGTAGTCCAGTAACCTTGTTTGCAATTAATTATGGTACTTAAAGGGTTACTCCAAACTTTTTTTTTCAAGTTTCCATTAGAGATTTAATTTACCCCTGAAATATTGCTTTTTATATAGATACAATATAATACCACTCTGAAACCTTTTAGTAAAATAACATTATTATAAAAAATAACTTACCTGAAATCCTGCGCTGGGCAAAGCTCCCCTCACTGTATTTCTCACCAGTCTGATGTCACGCCTTCCCTTGCGAGGTCCAATTAAAGCATTTGTTTGTACCGTTCTCCCTAAACCAGAGTGCATGTGCAAGCGCTAAGCCAGGAGGGAGACAAGGGGTGGTCAAAGGTCAAACTGCGCAATATTAAGAAACAAAGCAAAGCAGGGAGGCATGGAATAAGGGAATGAGGAAGGGAGATGTAGGCTTCCCGTTACAGGTGCCCTCAGCGTTGCCTGCAATTGTAGAAGTATACTACGTCTTTTGCCAACACTCGACAATGCACACTGACGACAGATGCATTTTTTTGCACATAATTCATATTCTATCATAAGAGAGTTCCAGGCAGCCTAAGTTATATGTGCTGGGAGTGTTACTATCCCCCAGCACACAAGTGCAAATACCTCTGCATTTGACAGATTCCTTTTTTCATGACCACTTCTAAAAAAACAGGAGGGTCATGGTGGTTGGTGTAACCCTTTAGCCCCTTAAGGACCAAACTTCTGGAATAAAAGAGAATCATGACATGTCACACGTAATGTGTCCTTAAGGGGTTAAGGAACCAGAAAATGCATCTTCAGTCAGGGTTATTTGCTAAAGTGTGAATTGGTGATAATTTAAAGACATTGTCTTCACTGTTATGAACAATTGTCCAAATAGTGTGCCCCTCCCCCATCACTAATTACAGACATGCCAAACTTGACAGGACTGCTTCAATTACCGTAACTTGTTTTATAATTCAGATTTCAAATCATTATAATTTTGTGTTTAGTGAATAAACTCTAGCATGAATTTCAGGTTAAAAAAAATAAAAATACAAATTTTCTGAATTTCTGAGTTTCTGAATTTTTCCAGTCTGTTGTAGCCTAAAATTAGAATTTCACTTTATTCCAAGAAAGTCATACTTTATGTAATGTCCCCTTAAACCAATAGACATGCAAATCATGTTCGTGTTCAAAGTTCTTGTTGAATAAACGTTCATAATATTCTTGTGGTTCTTTTACTTCGTTTTCTTTTCAGCTAACACTTCCAAAATGAGACAAGCAAGGTACACAATTTACTGCAGTTTCTAAAAATAGTGAAGACATCTTCAAAATACATATTGGTTGCCTATAGTCAAGTACTGAAATGCGCTTAAAAGCGAAAAGTGAACTTTTATTTCACAGCATTTTTAACATTATATTTACCTGTCCCCCTATTTAACAACTATGTTTTGTGATCTCTAATAAATAAAATCACATTTAGACACACTCCACACTTCTATGCTGTAATTGTAACAGCATCTTAGTTTACTGGCAATCATAGTTATAATTATGTTTACCAATGGGTTAATCCAGCCTCTAGTGACTGTCTCATTGACAGCCGCTAGAGGCGCTTCCGCGCTTCTCACTGTGATTTTCACAGTAAGAAGACGCCAGCGTCCATAGGATAGCATTGAAAAAAGGAGCCAGTTAAAAAAGGTATGCGCCAGATTTTTCAACGTCAAAAATACAATAAACTATAATCACCAGAACCACCAGAGCTTAATGTAGTTGTTCTGAAGTCTATATCCTTTCCCTGCACACGTTTCAATGTGAACACTGACTTTTCAGATAAAAGGCACGGTTTTTCATCGCTGCATCGTAACACTTCTAGTGACAGTCACTCAGACGGTCTCTAGATGTGCTTCCTGGGCCAGTGCTGCACAGTGTGCAGCAACTACATTAATGCTTCAATGGGGATGCATTGACAATGCATATCTGTGAGAAGTTGATTGGCGCAGCATGGCATGTTGGCACAAATTATTACCTTTTTTTTTTTTTTTTTTTTTATCCACCTAGCCTGCCTACCTTTTAGGGGAGCTGGAGTGGATCAGTTTTCCCTGGGGTCCAGTGAAGCTGCTGTCATTTCCCTGCTCTGTTCCCTAGAGCACTGTTTGTAATGTAGGGCCAGACTGACGTGATAACTCTGCTCCCGGCATCACTGGAGGGAGCAGAGCAGGGAGATTACAGCTCCCTCTCCGCCACACTCAGTCAGCCACCTGGCTGCCTCAACTTTCCATGAGCTGACTGCCAGCCTCCAATATTAGGCAGCCGGTCACCTTGGGGGCTGAACGGGCTCACAAATCCCAGGACAAATTTCCTGGCGCCTGGGATTTGTCGAGTCCTGAATTAATGAATATATTATAAGAAGCCAAGCTTTGGGAACAAGAGTGTAATGTTAACATGATTTGTTAAATGTGCTAAAAGTGCCTACCTGCATGCCAATTGACAAATATGTGAGCTAAAGCAATGCCACGACAAGCACCCAACAAAAATATAAAACAAGTGTCATGAAGCACGGTTTAGGGTTTTTTCAAAGTGATTCCTCCTTAGGGGCCATTTTTATTTAAATACCAATTGTTAATGTATTTCTCAATTAGTTTTTTTTAAATAAATAACACAATTAGGACTAAGAAGCCCTGGATAAGGGCTTCATAGGCCTCAAAATATAACATTTAAATTTGTGTTTCTGGTTTCTTATATTGGAAAGATCATATACCTGACCTTTGCCAATTATAAAACCAAGGGTGATATCTGTGACACAATGACCAATGTTTATCATCATGGCATCCAACATTTCACGGCAGCAGATGAGCCCCTACCCCCTTGCCTTTTTTCATGTGCCAGTACTCCCTTGGTGCTGCTGCCTGTTCCGCCTCTAGTGACGGCATCATGGAGGCATGGCTTCCTCACTGATAATCCAATCCAGTGCTCCTTATAGAGGAGCATGTGGGAGGAGGCACACAGTGAGTGCAGTACACGTTGAATCAAATGCTTCTTATAGGAAAGCATTGAATTCAATGCTTTTGTATGAGCTGCATTTGGTCACATGGCAGAGTTTCACTCTGTTATTGCACACGATGCACCTCTTGTTACTGTATGGAAAATGTTAAGAAAACTGCAGGGTTAAAGGGCCACTGCACCCAGACTACTTCATTAAGATTAGCTGTTTTGGGACCAAATTTTGTCCCTTTAACCCCTTGGTGACCGGTGATGTATCAGGTATGTCCGACAAAAAACGGTCCTTAAAGGACCACTATGGTGCCAGGAAAAAAACTAGTTTTCCTGGCACTATAGTGCCCTGAGAGTGCCCCCACCCTCAGGGTCCCACTCCCGCCAGGCTGAAGGGGGTTAAACACCCACCTTTCTCCAGCGCCGGGCTCCCTCGGCGCTGGGGACTCTCCTCCTCCTACGGTCGTCATTGGCTGAATGCGCATGCGCGTCAAGAGCCGCGCGCGCATTCAGCCAGTCCATAGCAAAGCATTCTCAATGCTTTCCTATGGACGCTGGCGACTTCTCACTGTGAAAATCACAGTGAGAAGCTCGGAAGCGCCTCTAGCGGCTGTCAATGAGACAGCCACTAGAAGCGGTTTAACCCATATGTAAACAGCAGGCAGGGTTAATCCTAGATGCACCTGGCACCGAGACCACTTAATTGAGCTGAAGTGATCTGGGTGCCTATAGTGGTCCTTTAAGGACCGCGGACGTACCTGAAATGTAATTGGAGCTCTGGAAGTGATTATGCAGCTCTAAGGGTATTACAGCGATTTCCTCAATGTTAAGGTGTGATCGCTCCCCCCCTTTAGGCAGGCTTCCGATGCTCTAACTGTACTGAGTGCCTCGAGGGGTTGAGGCACTCAGTATAAGAAAAAAATAAATACAAAATTAACCCTTACCCTCCCAATTCCTCTCCCATGTACTTACCGATCGCCGCGTTTCCCCGCCGGCGATGGATCCTGATGAAGACCCGAACGGGTCGAAACATTGATCAGTAAACTGTAAATCCTTTGATGGATTAAAACATTACTATTTTTCTTTAAAAAGAATGAAGAGTGCATCTTCTTTATTCTACATAATATATATACACACACAGACTGGACATATATATAAAATATACATATATGTATAATATATTATAAAATAAGTAAAGCATTTTATAATATATTATTCATATATATGATTTCATTATAAGTGTACTTTGAGATATATACACACACATATATATATATATATATATATATATATATATATATATATACACATACATACATACATACACACACGTATTGTGTGTGTATGTGTGTGTGTGCATATATATATGTGTGTGTGTGTGTTAAATGGCCATTAGGCCTGACTTTGTGGGAGAAGTTATGACCCCAATTTAAACTCCTAGCCCCTGCTCACCTCTTCCGTTCAGGCTGTTTGTCCCCACCAACCTACACCCATCTATACAATACATTTCACCTTTGTGGGCCCTCTTTTTATTCCAGGCCTACTCGTACGTTGGTTTCGGCACACCTCAACCAACTTTGCATCTTCTTATACATTCCATTACCTAACCTATTAGAAATTCCGAGCATAAATATATATATATATATATATATATATATATATATATATACACACACACACGTGCATATTATATATATATATATGAGTATATATTATATACCGTATATACTCTAGTATAAGCCGAGTTTTTCAGCACATTTTTTGTGCTGAAAAAACGGAACTCGGCTTATACTCGAGTCAATAGTCTGTATTATGGCAATTTGCATTGCCATAATACAGACTGGGGGGAGAGGGGGCTGGCAGAGCTGTAACTTACCTGTCCTGCAGCTCCTGTCAGCTTCCTCCTCCTCCGCGCCGTCCGTTCAGCACCTCGGTCAGCTCCCACTGAAAGTCTCGCGGTAAGTTACAGCTCTGACAGCCCCCCTCTCCCCCCCACTGAACTGCCAATGCTGGACCACCAGGGAGTAAGAGCCCCCCTCCCTGGCCATCTAGCAAGCAGGGAGGGGGGACGAAAATAATAATACAAATATTAATAATAATAATAATAAAAAAATAATAAAAGTATTATTAATAATAACAATGAAAAAATATTAAAAAAAGAATAATTAAAAAAAAGTTAATATAACAAAAAAAAAATTAGTATTAAAATAATAAAAATGCCCACCCCCACCAAGCCTCTGCAAACACTACACTCATACACACTGCACTCATACACACACACACTGCACTCATACACACTGCACTCATACACATACACACTGCACTCATACACACACACACTGCACTCATACACACACACTGCATTCACTCATACACACACACTGTAAATAAATATTCAATTAATATAATTTTTTAGGATCTAATTTTATTTTGAGATTTACCAGTAGCTGCTGCATTTCCCACCCTAGCCTTATACTCGAATCAATAAGTTTTCCCATTTTTTTGGGGTAAAATTAGGGGCCTCGGCTTATATTCGGGTCGGCTTATACTCGAGTATATACGGTATATGAATGTTTACAACAGTAAAACTTATCACGACGAGGACATCACCAGTAAAAGTGCAGTTTTTGTGTAGCATTTGTGACTAAGTAGCTACCACAAAAGACTGGACATACCCCATTTTGAATACTGTGTGTTGTCTACTTTTACAAATGGTATGCCATGATGGGGTTCATTTTCATCCCTGGGCTGCTATACGGTGTCAAAGGCCACATAGGCCCAGCAAACCAATCTGGAAAATTCAAATGTGCAAACATGGAAAAGGGGAAAGCCCCCTACATTTGACCCCTGTAGGCTTGCCAACCCCCATAAAACCTGTACATTGGGGGGCACTTTTGTACTCGGGAGATGTTGCTGAACACATATTTCTTTGTCAGTAACACATAACAGGAACTGAGAATCCATGTCTAAAGTACAATGTGAGAGAAAAATAACACAAAAAAATGACTACCCAAAAGTTTGACAAAGTCTTCTGGTAGAATTAGTGCATGGAAAGTGTTAAAATACCACCATTTGAAATACCCTAGGGTGCCTAATTCCAAGTTGGAAAACTGAAGGTCTTTTAGCCCCCAGAGAACCTGACACACCTATACATGGGGGTATCACTGTATGTAGGAGATGTTGCTGAACACATAAGGGTGTTCTTTGGCAGTAACCCCTAAAGTTCTCTGTACAAATATTCTTAAATTGCTATGTGTGTCAAAAAAAATCACCAATTATTATTTTTTTTTTAAATTTGGCATAGATTGATGGTAAAATGGTTGCATAAAAAGAGCACGTAAAGAGTCAAAATACCGCAAGTTTAATACCTTAGGCTGTCTTCTTTTAAAAAATATATACATGGGAAGGGTTATTGAGGGATTCCTGACAGATATCAGTGTTACAATGTAACTTGCGTTAATTTTTTTTAAAATAGTTTGGAAATACTTGTACTTATAGCCCTATAACTTTCCAAAAAAAAGCTAAGAACATGTTAACATTGGATATTTCTAAACGCAGGACAAAATGTAGAAACTATTTAGCGTGGGTGTTTTTTGGCGGTTATAGATGCGTAACAGATTGTGGGGGTCAAAGTTCGAAAAAGTGTGTTTTGTTTTGTTTTTTTTACATTTTTTTCATCATGTTTTATAAAAAATGTTTATAGTTAATTATATGATATGATGAAAATAATGGTATCTTTAGAAAGACCATTTAATGGCGTGAAAAACTGTATATAGTATGTGTGGGTACAGTAAATGAGTAAGAGGAAAATTTCAGCTAAACACAAACACCGCAGAAATGTAAAAACAGCCCTGGGGTAAGAAAATTGAAAATCGGTCTGTTTACTGCATATTTAAATTACAAAGCAATTCATTATATTCAACATCATTATAGCAAAAATTCCCAATAATCTGACTTTTTAACCAGAAAGTTTCTAATTAGCGCCTTGGGATTGTGTGTGCTAATCCTGTGTACATTGGTTGTAGAATTAAGAGAAGTGAACCAGGTGTTTTGGTTTTAGGAGGGGTGTATATGATAACGAATTTGAAATAGGAAGTCATGGGACCTACTACTGTTGTAGCAACAAACAAAACACGCAACCACACATTCTATCCCTTTCTTTCTCTCTTTTCTACTCTACTTCCATACTAACAAGAATTACTTTTTGCTTGGACAGTCCAGCAGCTGGCTTTCTGCCCAGGCAAATGTTCTAGTAAACATCTTAAATGTAGCAGGAAACATGTCTGCATGGTGAGCATTTCACCCAGATGTTTTGAGCTATGTCATTTTAAGTTTAAAGGGGCATTCCGGGTACTAGTTAAATGAGCATTCTAGACACCATAACCAGTGGCGTACATACCGGGGTCGCAGGGGTCGCGGCTGCGACCGGGCCCGGCCCACCAGGGGGCCCGGCCGCCCCTGCGACCCAGGTATGTACCCACAGGGCCAGCCTCTTCTGCTGGGGGGCCCAGGAGCTGGCCACCTCAGGGCCCCCCGAGGCTGGCCCTGCTGTCACCCGGCTGGCGGGCGCGCGAGGGAGCACTGTCCCCTGAATGCTCCCTCTTCAGCTCCCTCGCGCGCCGGGTACTGATACCGGAGCCGGAAGATGACGTCATCTTCCGGCTCCGTTTTCAGTGCGGTGCGCGAGGGAGCTGAAGAGGGAGCATTCAGGGGACAGTGCTCCCTCGCGCGCCCGCCAGCCGGGTGACACCACTGGACCCCAGGGAATCCCCTCAGCTCTCCCACAGGTAAGGAGGCTGGGGGGATTAAATAAAAAAAAAAAAGTGAGAGTGTGTGAGTGAGAGTGTGTGAGTGAGAGTGTGTGAGTGAGAGTGTGTGAGTGAGAGTGTGTGAGTGAGAGTGTGTGAGTGAGAGTGTGTGAGTGAGAGTGTGTGAGTGAGAGTGTGTGAGTGAGAGTGTGTGAGTGAGAGTGTGTGAGTGAGAGTGTGTGAGTGAGAGTGTGTGAGTGAGAGTGTGTGAGTGAGAGTGTGTGAGTGAGAGTGTGTGAGTGAGAGTGTGTGAGTGAGAGTGTGTGAGTGAGAGTGTGTGAGTTAGTGAGAGTGAGAGTGTGTGAGTGAGAGTGTGTGAGTGAGAGTGTGTGTGTTAGTGAGAGAGTGTTAGTGTGTTAGTGAGTGTGTTAGTAAGAGTGTGTTAGTGTGTTAGTGTGTGAGTGAGAGCGTGTGAGTGAGAGCGTGAGTGAGAGAGTGTTAGTGTGTGTGAGTGAGAGAGTGTTAGTGTGTGTGAGTGAGAGAGTGTTAGTGTGTGTGAGTGAGAGTGTGTTAGTGTGTGTGAGTGAGAGTGTGTTAGTGTGAGTGTTAGTGTGAGTGTTAGTGTGAGTGTTAGTGTGAGTGTTAGTGTGAGTGTTAGTGAGTGTGTGTGTTAGTGAGTGTGTGTGTGTTAGTGAGTGTGTGTGTGTTAGTGAGTGTGTGTGTGTCTGTTACTGAGTATGTTTGTGTGCGTCTGTCACTGAGTGTGTGTCTGTCAGTAAATGTGTGCGTCTGTTCATGAGAGTGTGTGTGTCTAAAGCACTTACCTTTTTCCAGCGCCGGACTCCCTTGGAGCTGGGGATCTCTCCGTCCGGATCCGCCTCTCAGCTCCGAATGCACATGCGTGGCAAGAGCCACGCGCGCATTCAAACCGCCCATAGGAAAGCGTTACTCAATGCTTTCCTATGGACGTTCAGCGTCTTCTCACTGTGATTTTCACAGTGAGAATCGCAGAAAATCCTCTAGCGGCTGTCAATGAGACAGCCACTAGAGGCTGGATTAACCCTCAGTGAAACATAGCAATTTCTCTGAAACTGCTGTTTTCAGCTGCAGGGTTTAAACTAGAGAGACCTGGCACCCAGACCACTTCATTGAGCTGATTTGATCTGGGTGTCTGTAGTGGTCCTTTAAGTATATGTGTTTATGCATGCACTGGCGTACATACCGCGGTCGCACGGGTCGCAGCCCTGCGACCAGGTGCCCGCCGCCATGTGTTGCGGCCCTAGCCCGCGCAGAGTAAGAGCGGGGGGGGGGGGCCCACGGATCATTTTTAGCACCGGGGCCCCATGGGTTGTGTGTACGCCACTGACCATAACCACTACATTTAGCTGACAATATGGGCTAGGATGAGAGAGCCCCAGGTTTTGTGAAACCACTGGGACTTTTTGATATAAACCAGTGGGGATGGTACCCTCAGAATATACGCACCAAAGCCACTGTGCCTGCTTAAAGTACACATATAAATAAATACATAATCCTTTGTTTAAGTGCCTTGCCTGTTATCGTTTCTGATCAGGTAGACATGTGCTGTGGAGAGGAAGGTGAGAGATAAGGTCTAAAGCAGTATTTCTTTTTAATGCCATACAGATCTTGAGCCCAAGAAGTGTTGCATAGCATGGTTGGCTTAATAGATCCCTACAAAAATGCTCCATTTGTCATGTCTAAAAAGAGAGACTGCAAGTATGTTGGAGCTTATTCACCAATTCGCTACGGACCTACGTGGCTAAACCTCAGGAAGAAGAGGCCACAACTGAAGTGTCACAGAGGCTTTGCCCTGTCCTACAAATTGTGAAACCAATTTCAGATTTTCTCCGTAGTAATTTGCCAAAATCCAAACCATAGATACTCCGAGTTCATGTAATCTTGCCAGAAACTGCAAAATGGCCAGCTAAATCTGGAAGCTCTTTTGGCTGGATTTCAGCAGCTGCTGAGAAAAAAAAACCAAAAAATTTTCTGTGCTTCTTAAAATTCTAACCATTGTAAAATATTTTTCATTTCAAATATTCCGCCTTTCTTCCTTTGCAGGTTTTGTAGTTTTGCTAGGATTCCCTCTTGCAGTTTGATACATGCATGTATCCAATAAAATGGGTAATGCAAACACAATACGGGGTAAGCTATCCAGTCATACACCTTTATATCACCCAGGTGAAAGTCACAATTTTATAGCATGACAGGAGGCTTCATATTTGCTTAAGTCTCTCTTTACTAGAACTCCACAGCAGCACATTAACAGAGAGATAAACACCAAAGACAAAAACATAAGGTATCTATATAAGGCTCCTCCTAAGCCACCATTTCCTCTTTCTTTGCTGCTCTGCATCAGTACAGGTCAGAGTACCTCTGCCTCCTGCTTCTTGTGGGTGGCTTTGGGATTTAGTGTGATTTATTTATGATTGTTATGAACTATGCTTGGTTGTGAGATTTATGTGCCTTTCTGGCTCTTTTATTATCTTTGGTGAATGTTTCCTTTACAACACTGATAGTTTTTTTCATGTGTTTATTTATACAGATTACTGACAGTTTGCCATGTGTTTATTTATACAGATTATTGGTAGTTTGCCATGTGTTTAGTTATACAGATTACTGACAGTTTGCCATGTGTTTATTTATACAGATTATTGGTAGTTTGACATGTGTTTAGTTATACAGATTACTGACAGTTTGCCATGTGTTTAGTTATACAGATTACTGACAGTTTGCCATGTGTTTAGTTATACAGATTACTGACAGTTTGCCATGTGTTTATTTATACAGATTACTGACAGTTTGCCATGTGTTTATTTATACAGATTACTGACAGTTTGCCATGTGTTTATTTATACAGATTACTGACAGTTTGCCATGTGTTTATTTATACAGATTACTGGTAGTTTGCCATGTGTTTAGTTATACAGATTACTGGTAGTTTGCCATGTGTTTAGTTATACAGATTACTGGTAGTTTGCCATGTGTTTAGTTATACAGATTACTGGTAGTTTGCCATGTGTTTAGTTATACAGATTACTGGTAGTTTGCCATGTGTTTAGTTATACAGATTACTGGTAGTTTGCCATGTGTTTAGTTATACAGATTACTGGCAGTTTGCCATGTGTTTAGTTATACAGATTACTGGCAGTTTGCCACGTGTTTATTTCTTTGTGCCTGTTTTCTCCTTGGGAGTTTTGTTTTACCCTGTTGGCTTTATTGTTTGTTCTGTTTCCTCTGGCTTATTGGCCGTGGTGGTCGCCGAGAAGCGGTCATTCGACCGCTCCCCGTGCCGACCGCCGGGACCGCGGAGAAAGACTCCTGCGGTCCCTCGTGTGTTGCCTTTGATTCCCGCCCGCCGGCTTCGTCCGCCGAGCGGGAATCCCCGTTTTGTTCTTTACCCTGCCCGCGTCTCTGCTCACTCGCTAACACTGTTATCAGAGTGGGGACGGAGCAGGGATCTACTCATTTGCCGCGGGAGCCTCCGCTCCCGGTCACCTTCCCCGCGACCGCGTGGTCGGGCAGTGGGTGCGCGGCTCTCCACTGTGTTAGATGCGCGCGTCACTGCCTTATTAAAGATACAGTGACTAGCTGGTCCGGTGTGTTTCCCCATCTCCTGGGCTGTTTGGGGGTGCGTATTTTTTGGTGACAGCTTTCTTTTCTGTCCATGTGAGGCAGCTCTGTGAGCCCTTGCATCATAAATTATGCCCCATATATGAGGGTCGCAGATTCAATCCCCCTCACCTTCCCAAGTAACTAAGCAATAGACTTTAGTTTTCGATTCTTTCCATGTGTGCTTGCCCTGCATGTTTTTCTATGGACATGGTTTTACGGTTTACTGGTTCTCCTGACTTCCACATGGCACTGCGTGCCTCCTGCAGGTGTCCCTGCCTGGTGTCCTTACCCACTTATTGAACTAGGACTGCTCTAATCAAGCCTTGGTTGCCTGATGGAGGTAGCACTGGCGTCAAAAGCCAGGGATTGTGGGTTCAGGCCCCATCTGGGTGGTTGAGCATGGCACTCGTATTTTGTGGCCTAATGGATTAGGCACAACCATATAAAAACTAAAGTGTTTCGCTATCTTGAAGAACCTTGCCTATAAGGACCCAGCTTCGTCTCTACCCTGCACCCTAATAGTCAAGATTCTACTACATGTCTAAAAGGATCTAGGTTTCCGCCTGCATTATACCTCTGGGTCGGTACCGCCCGTACCCTTATACTGGCCTGCCTTGTCTGTGCCTTTATAATTGGCCTGCTTTGTCTGTGCCCCTTGATTGGCCTGCTTTGTCTGTGCCCCTTGATTGGCCTGCTTTGTCTGTGCCCCATGATTGGCCTGCTTTGTCTGTACCATACTATGCATGCTATTGGACTGGTGGCTCCATACCCTGGATAACGGTTTGTTGAGCCTGCATGCATTATTACTTGCCTCTGCCAACACTAGGGGTGCTGCCCCTTTTGCCTGCTAATGATACCTGTTTTCTAGCTTCGTAGGTATCAAGTATCATAGACTCAGACTTTATGGACGCCTCTGCACAGGAGCAGAATTTGCAGGCTTTACTTAATGCGGCTGTGACCGCATCTGTTGAAAAAGCCCTGGCTAGGGCCCTCCCTCAACCACATACGGACAGGGGTGTGTGTGGAACCCCTCAGTTGGCAGAAGACTCGGATGAGTCAGACTCTCAGGTGCGAGAGCAGGCAAGTGCACGAACGCGCTATTGAAAGGGTGAAGACCCTGAACCACGCTCCCGGATGGGCAAGACTCCGGCGAAGTGACGTGGTTTGAGGTTGACAACCTCGCCGGCCAGGCGCCACCGCCTATCGGGCGCAGGGGAGGAGGCCTCCTTACCCCCCCCCCCCCACCTTGGCCGTGCTGGATGTGTGGCGGGCAGACCAGCCTCCCTCAGATGGAGAAGATGTTTGGGTTGCGGACCTTGGCGAGGGTCCCGGTGGACGCTGGGAAGAGGAAGACGCGCCACCGACTAGGGCCCCCACGACAATGTTGGGGGACAATACCCCTTTGGGCACTACTGGAGAACCTCTGTTAGAGTCTCAATCTAACCGACGCCCCAGGTCCTCGGACTAGTCACTGCCCGACCACTTGGCACAATTTGTGCGCTACTGGGTCCGTAGACCCCTTGGAAGTGAGGCCTGCAAGAAGCTGCGGGCGGAATGCCCCAGACCGGTACTGCCGGACAGGGTGGCGGTTACCCCGGATGTTGGCCCTAACAGACGAGGCCTTCACAGAAGGTAGGGCTCTGGACCCAGCCACCATGAGGGACTGGGCACTTCGTTCAATTTGCCTGCTGGGCAATGCCACTGTGGCCCTTTGCACGGAACCCAGGAAGACGGCACTCTTCCATATGGACAACAGGCTGTCGGATTTGGGAGCCGAAGATGTGGGTCCCCTGGCTAAAGGTCTGCTGTTCAGGGAGCCTTTCGTTGAGGAACTGCAGAAACAGGTTATTCTGTTTACCTCCCGGGATAAAGCGAAGTCTTCGATCGGGAGGGTCTTCCGCCCACGGTTACCTTCAGACGTTTGGGTCCTTGGGACAGTGCGGAGTTATGTCACAGACTTCAACTCTTCCCGTACACAGGTTGGACGCCCGAGGATCCCTGTCATCACAAGAGGCCAACAGCCCTTGTTGGAGGTGGAAGTTCGAGCAACGCTAGCCAAAGGCGCGGTCCTACAGGCCCCGGATTTGGGGGGTTTCGTCAGCTCGATTTTCTCTTGGTAAGGGAGAAGTCTGTAGAATTCCGTCCAGTGATCAATTTAGGAGAAATGAACGCCTTCGTGGAATACAACCACTTTGAGATGGAGGGCATTCACCTTCTTCGATGCCTTCTCTGGCCAGTAGACTGGGTCGCGAGACTGGACCTAGAAGACGCTTACCTCTCCATCCCGGTGAACGGGGCCTGTCGCAGTCCCCTCTGATTCGTATGGAGAGACTCTCCGTACCAATTCCCATGCCTCCCCTTCGGCCTCAGCTCGGCCCCTTGGTGCTTCACCAAGCTCCTGAAACCGGTGGTCACCCAATTCAGAGCAGAGGCCGTACGCTGCATCGTCTATCTGGACGACTTGCTTATCTTTGCAAGGACCCCGCCGGGCTCAGATTTCGGACGCGCTCTGCGTTTTCCTTGTTGGAATGCCGGGGGTTCGTGGTCATTCTGAAGAAATTGGCCTTGGAGCCTGCGCAGACTGTGGAATTCTTGGGTTTCGTAGTCGTTGCGCAAGACGGCATTCTCCGCCTGCCTGTGGCGAAGATAACGACCATTCGGAAGGAGATCAGACGTGTTTTCGACAAGACCGAACTCCCCTCCGGAGGTTGGCTCGCGTGGTGGGTCTCCTCTTGGCCTCGATACAGGCGTTCTACCCGGGCCCACTACATTACAGGGCTGCGGGCTGAAGGCGCACTCTCTACGCAAGAGACCCTCTTAGGACCAGATGATCTCCTTGGCCTCGGACGTGCAGGCCGGATTGAGCTGGTGCCTCCCGCATATATCCGCCTGGAACAGCAAGGCGATATTCGGGATGACCCTGGATCTCGTGTAGGAGTCGGATCCGAGTCTTTGGGACTGGGGTGCCTCGTGCACGACGAGGTCCACGGGGGGCCCGTGGTCAGACAATAGATCGGAATCCCGCATCAATTGCCTGGGGTTGATTGCAGGTTCGTTGGCAATTCGGAGCCTGGCGAAGCATCTGTCGGACTGATGCGTGCTCCTTCGGATGGACAATGGTTCGGCGGTGCAATACATCAACCACTCGGTTTCGAGCACTAGAGGTGTTATCTCTCAACATGGAGCTCCTGGTTTCGCTGGTGCTTGGAGCGGGATACCGATCCCTTTACGGGCCCTGTATCTAGCGTGCTGAATTTCTTGTCTCTTGTCTTTGACCTGGGTCGGTCATATCGCTTGGTTATCGTGGTTAGATCAGCTATCTCGACGGCACTTGTCCCGCTTCGGGTTTTTCCCCATCGGCCAGGATCCGCTAGTCTGCAGGCTCCTGCGTGGAATGAGACTGGTGCGCCCTCCGGCGCCCAAGTATTCTTCCCTCTGGGACGTGCGTTTGGTTTTGGCGTTCTTTCGGAATTGGCCTGATAACCAGGACCTTTCTCTTCGCCAGCTTTGAGCGAAATTTGCCCTCTTGTGTCTGGTCTTGTTCAGATGTGTTTCGGATGTCCGGGCCTTCGATGTCGGCGCTTTCTCGTTTTTCTCCAGAGGGGGTCTCCGTCAAGGTGCTTAGACGTACCAAGTCGGATTCGACGGTTGTATCATGCCCTTACTTCTAGGACTCGCCTAAGCTTCGTGTAGCGAAGGCACTGGCGCGATGGATAAGATGTCTTTTGGCTCTGGCGGGCGTGGATGCGACCTTCGGAGCGCTTTTGGTTAGGGGCGCCGCAGCTTCCGGGGGTTTTTTGGCGAGCGCTTCCCTTCAGGACATTTTGCGTTCGGCGGACGGGTCCCGTGTAGAGTTTTTTCGCCTATTTTACTTTAGACCGTCGGAACATGCTTCTTTTGCTTTGCTGTCGGAGCGTTAAAACTGCAAATATGAAGCCTCCTGTCATGCTATAAAATTGTAGATTATACTAGCTTTAGTGTAACTATAATCTTAATTTTATGAATGACAGGAGGCGAATATTTCCCACCCAATTTGATTTCTTCCCCCCCCTTGTTTTGGATGGATTGCATTGATTGTATTTCTGTTGATTTGTCTGATTATCTGGGCTAGGTTGGTTAGTCTGGGGTGATGTTGTGGGAAGTGCATGTTATACTGTATTGACGGTCATTAGTATGGATTTCGTGTCTTTATTCTATCAGTACTGGATCGTGGGATTTATGTTTTATCAGTACATTTCGTTCACTAATCAGTGTTTTCGATTCTGTTTATTTCGTTTCAGTTTAATGGTTCGACTTCAGTTCATAGGATCGGCCGTTTGGCGGGATAAAGATCAAGTTCATCCATTATCCGAAGTTTTTCCAGATGACATTCATCGTTATGTTGTGAATTTTTCTTTATTTAGTTATTGTCATTGTTGTGTACGTTACGTTGTCGCAGCGTGAAAGAGGAAATGGTGGCTTAGGAGGAGCCTTATATAGATACCTTATGTTTTTGTCTTTGGTGTTTATCTCTCTGTTAATGTGCTGCTGTGGAGTTCTAGTAAAGAGAGACTTAAGCAAATATTCGCCTCCTGTCATTAATAAAATTAAGATTATAGTTACACTAAAGCTAGTATAATCTACAATTAAACATACCAATATCTGATTGTTTGCAACAAAGGTTTTGTTTTTTCCTTATTTGTTTCTCTACCAATAATTAATTAATGCATTAAATTGGGAAATAAAATGCTATAGTGTATTACCTTCAAACAGAATATGTACAGATATGTACAGAATATGATGTGCACAATCTTTTATGTCACAGCTAAAATGTTTAGAATTGTTGAATGTATGGACTTTTCTCGAGGGTTTCAATATGGCCCACAATAGAGGTATTGGTCACACTCTTTACTGCAATACCAGTGGGGCAGTGATGAAATATAGATAGAAATGCATTTACTTTATAATGGCAATTTATTATGACATTTGCACTTTAACTGTTACTTAGGTCACTTAGTCACGTGGCAGAGAGGCAGCCACGTGTAACTATTGAATATTCTGTTAGCATTGTTAATGTAAACGTCTGATTGGAGGATGTGTTCACTAAACTTCCTCTGTTATTTCATGACATTTTATAACCAAATAAGGAGAAAAATATGGAGTTGGCTGAGATTATTCTAAACCACAACTGCCCAAATTGTATACTTTAAAACCATCCGTTTTCTATTTTTTTTACGTGCAATTTATACCAAAGAACATTGTTTAGTCTTTAATATTAATCCCCAGCTACAATGTTCGGTTCTATCCTTATATGTTTTTGACAGAACAGACTTCAATAGACAAGTATCAAAATTGCTGTTAATTACTGCATGTGGATATCTATCCATCCCACTCGTTAGTCTCCAATTTTACAGTTCGAGTTTTTGTATATTTGTTGTAATGAGATTTATTCCCGCAGTGTTCTCAGATTAGCTTTCTAACACAGTGGCTAAATAGTAAATATTGATTGGTGTCGTTATTTGGCCACTGATCAGAACAGGATTAACCACAGGGCAACTGTAGGCAGCCACAGAGCCCAGGGTTTGATTTTGGTCCCCAGAACTTTGATTCAGCTTGACGCCATTCACCATCCCTACGCGAAGAAGGAAGGGGGGACCTAAACCGGTAACCTGCCCTGGCCCCTTTGTGATCCTAATCTTCCTCTGCCTCTGACTATCAGGTTGGAGTGTTTTGTTTCCTTAAAGATCACAGGTTATAGAGGAAGTCACCACATCCTCTCCCACTTTCACAAGAAACTCACACGCTTCAGAATATTAGTTGAGCTAAAAATTCCCTAATCATTTACACTTCTGCATAAGAGTTTTACTTCCCTCTGCATATGGTCACGTTATCAGTAAGATTAACCCCCTCGATGCTGTCAATGAGGTTCCTATGCTTTTACTCAAATTAACTGGAAATCATGGAAAAAAATTGTTATTTTCTCTATACCTCTAAATCTGCATGTTTTACACCATGTATGTATAGCTCCAGATCTCCCAAATCTCCTGAAATAATGCCATTTCTCTGTAGCCACAAAATCTGCATTGTACCTGGATCCTTTGCATTTGCATTATTTTATTAAGAGCCCCTGGATTGGCATTTTATTAAAAGGGACACTATAGGCACCCAGACCACTTCCGCTCATTGAAGTGGTCAGGTTGCAATGTCCTAGGTTCCTTAACCCCGCAAAGGTATTGATTGCAGGTTTTTTTCTTTTTTTTGTCAATCTTTATTTTTGTTTTGCATGTGGTTACAAGGCAAGTGTAAAATAGCAATTAGTGTAATTATTACAGTTTTTAATCAACTGCAATAAATATTTTTGGGGATTAACTCCACCTCTAGTTTCTGTCTACCAGACAGCCACTAGTGGGACTTCCGGGTTGTTCGCCTTACTGACGCTGGGCGCTATGCATGAGGACATCCATACAATGCTTTCCTATGGGGGAAGTCCTAATGCGAGCACGGGCATTGCCACGCATGCGCATTATATCCCTCCCACGGCTGACATCGGCGGGGGAGGAGCAAAGATAGAGCTGGAACCAGTGCCGAAGGACATTGGCACTGGAATCAGGTAAGTAACAGAATGGGATTTTTAACCCCTTCTGCACCACAGAGGGAGGCACTATAGGGAGCTTTAGTACCTGAAATATAACTTTGTTTTCTTGGCACAATAGTGTCCCTTTAAGAAGCCTCAAAGTTTACAAGGGTTTTGCACGGCTTGTTATCTATGATGTATCATGTCTGTTAAACCCATCTCCCTTATACCTGGGCATACCTTGGTAAGTGTTTGAAATATTAGTCTATGTATGCCAATTTGCCCATATCAAGGCAGCCAACTGGGCCTTCAAAGTGAGTACGCACAGTCAGGGGCGTACCTAGAGCATTTGGCACCCGGGGCGGACCCTGAGTGTGGCCCCCCCCCCCCCCCATCCCATAATAAAAATTTAAGAAAACACCCACAATTTTTTGCTTTCCTATGGACTGTTTGAATGTGCGCGCAGCTCTTGCCGCGCATGTGCATTCGGCTCCACTCGGGAGCTGACGTCGGCGGGGGAGAAGAGGTCACCCCTTAAAACCCATTCAGCCACTTACCTTTCTCCAACGTCGGGCTCCCTCGGCTCTGGTGACCTCTCCTCCCCCTGCCGACGTTAGATCCGAATGCGCATGCGCTGCAAGAGCCGCATGTGCATTCAAACTGCCCATAGGAAAGCATTACTCAATTGCGGAAGCGCCTCTAACGGCTGTCAGTGAGACAGCCACTAGAGACTGGATTAACCCTCAGTGAAACATATGTTTTCAGCTGCAGGGTTAAAACTAGAGGGACCTGGCACCCATACCACTTTATTGAGCGGATCCTTAGAAATAGCATAGGAAAGGGATTTGAGTTCAAAAGATGTAGCGGCTAGGGCAGAGGTTTTGTAGAAGGGGGCCAGGGCAGGGATTTTGTATAAATGCGCCGTTTTTGTAGAAGGGGGAAGACCAGTGCTTTTGTAGAAAGGGGCTGGTGAGAAACTTCTAGAAAACTCCTCCCCTGCCCCTTTCTACAAATCCCCTGGTCTCGCCCCTTCTAGAAAACCCCTGCCCTTCGCCCTTCATATAAAAACCCTGCACACTGATCACATAAATTTCATACACTCGCTACACATAAAAACCCTGCACCCCGATCACATAAATTTCATACACTCCCTACACATAAAAAACCCTGCACATCCCCCTTAATTAAAAAAAAAGCTGCACACCCCCTTAAAAAAACCAAAAACCTGCACAACCCCCCTTAATTAAAAAAAATCCTGCAAACCCTTAATAAAAACCCTGCACACCCCCTTAATAAAAAACAAAAACTTTCACAACCCCCCTAACAAAAAACATGCACACACCCCTTAATAAAAACCCTGCACACCCCCTTAATAAAAAACAAAAAATCTGCAGTGCACATCCTCCCTTAATAAATAAAATACTGCAACCCCCTTAATAAAAAAAAAACCTGCACCCCCCTTTAATTAAACATACCCCCTCTAAATAAACTTCCCCCGTGCTGCACCCCCTTTAATTAATCCACCCCCTCTTTAATTAATCCACCCCCTCCTTAATTTATCCACAACCCCTCTTTAATGAATCCCCCCCCCCCCCTTAGTACGCCACTGCGCACAGTGGTAAGTCCTCCTTCGTTGGACTGACTAACTGATGAAAGTATAATTGATGTACTGATAACATGCAAGTCACATGACATGGTTACAAGGCTGTAGGCAAAGTACAGGAAAAACTCTGCAAACACAGCAATAGAATAAAGGACAAGATGGAAATATATATGTTATGTGCAAATAAGGATGACATTTATTCATGCCAAACCCTACCTTAACGATGTTTTGAGGTCACCGTGAGGGCAATGGATCATGCAGTATTAAGATTATTATTATTATTTTATTATTTATATAGCGCCAGCAAATTCCGTAGCGCTGTACAATGGGGTATAAACATGTGAACACTATCCCTAGCTAGGGCAGTGTAGAAGTCTGAAACTTTATACTTGCTTCTGTCCTAGTTCCAAGGTAATATTGTAAACTATTTATGTTGGCTTGGCCCAAAGTAAATATGCAGACTTGGGAACAAAAGAAAAGTATGCGTATGAATAGCCTCTAGTAATTAACAAATTGGAAATGTAATCCATTTTGACTATTCTACATGAAAGCTGCAGTACGGCTGCACGTTTGGAGCTAAGTAAATAACCCTCTAGCTTTAACTTCACCCGTAATGTCACTTGGCTTTCCAGAATACATTTGGCAGCTACTTGCTTTGTAATACATTCCCCATTTGCTGTAAGAGCCAACTCTACATGTAGTAGGCCTCATTTTTTTTTTGGTCTGGGTAATTGGATGCACCGCTCAAAAGCTTTGATTCAGACTTCTAGAAAGTTACTCGACAGTTACTCTTACTATTCAGACGTGTCTGATGGAGCCTCTGTCCTACAGCGTCTTTTAATAATGTTAGTTGATGCTTCTTTAATCAGAGTTTAATTAAGGTCATGGTGACTGATAGATGATGACATAGTACTTGGCTGGTATTGAACACGAAGGATATAGTGTCTCAGGTTGTTTCATCACAACACTGTTCTTAACCTCCCTGGCGGTATGATTATGTCAGGAATTTTGTACCAAAAGCGGTACCATTTTTTTGCATTTGAATTACCCGCCCAGTTCCGCCCCCATGTCAGGCATGTCAATCAAATTTTAATCAAATCACATAATTACGTTAAAAGATTATTTAAATATACATGTAGAATTTTAATATATATGCATTTATAGGTATTTAAATTCTACGTGTATACTAATGTAATCTTTTATGTAATTATATGTATTTATCTATATATATATTTGTGCTTATTTGTATTTTATATATATATATATATATATATATATATATATAGAATGTCATTCTAAGTGTATTTTGTTACCGATATATATATATTAATAACAAAATACAGTTAGAATGAAATTACATATGCATATATAATTTATATTAAATTTTGTTTCAATATTTTATTTATTTATTTTATTATTTTATTTATTTATTATTTTAATTCTACGTATTTATATATAATATATATATGTACATCTATTATATATATATAATATATATACATATTATATATATATATAAATATATTTAATTTATTTTTACACTTGTCTTTTTTTATTTTTTTTATACTTCCCACCAGCAGGGGGACTGTCTGATATTTCAAACAGTCCCCCTGCTGGCAGATCCACAGCCAGCTATAGAGGGCCATGTGATCGCTCTTTGAGAGCGATCACATGGCCCCCGGGGGCCTGATTTGCCGTGGGAGGGCTGCCTGGGCTGTGAGGCAGTCCTCCCGAAGCGGATCGCGGCGGAGGTAAGTAAATCTTATCTACCCCGAGCGTGACTCGGGGTTACCGCTTCTGGCAGCGAAAATTAACCCCGAGTCACGCTCGGGAATACCGCCAGGGAGGTTAAAATATTGCTTCATAGTATTTACAATATGTGAGCTACCTCAAGGTACTTTAACCCCTTAATGGCCACTGGCATTTTGTATCCCAAGCACTGTTTACATATGAATGTATTACTATTTTCCCTCTTTCACACTTTGTGTTCCAACACATGCAGTATACCCCATTTTAAGGTTCGTGTAAATCGTGTGTATATATACATAGAAACTGTTCTGTAGTAGTAAAAATAAGCAGTATTCCTGAAAGGGCCATCTCATTGAAGTAGTCTGGGTGCAATGTCACTGTCCCCTTAGCTCTGAAATGTAAACATAGCGGTTACAGAGAAAGCTGCTATGTTAAGACTGCCTCTAGCACTTCCTGGCCTTTCAGAGTTGAACCCTGTGTAACGATGCTGGACATACTCACACTTTGCATGAGAACATCCAGTGTCTTGGAAATCCCATAGGAAAGCTTTGATCCATGCCGTCGGCTGAGGCGAAGCCAGCGCCAAAGGACCTTGGCGCTGGAAAAAGGTAAGTGTTTAAAGTTTTTTTTTTTTTTATGGAGGGGGAGGGACATTAAACCTTAGAGCAGATGGACACAGTTAGGAATACAGTTTTGTGCTTAACGCTCGATGCTAACTACATTGCAGTTGGGCCAACGAAGTGGTATAAGGTGAAAGGGTCTCTACAAAGCAATAACTTTAAAATAAGGTACATCAGAAAAAGAAAAATATGCAGGCGCAAATTTTATTGTGCAAATGAAGATATCAATAAAAATCTTGACATTAAATTGATAGACCAAGATCCTTGGCATTTACAGCATGAATTATGACCTTACATCCTTTTGGCTGTACTATGTGAGAACAAGCCTAGAACTGCTGGTATGGGCAACTATCTGCTTGTTTCCCTTAACTTGGCAGATTAAGCAGCCAGGGGCCTATCTACACTCAATGGGTGGGGGTGTCTAAATGAACTCAACATGACCTTGGGTGTCCAAGTAAAAAAGTACGTTCTTGGAATGTAGTGCACTTTTGCAGCAGGCTATTCTCATATACTTCCTTAGGTACGCTAGTGCCTTCTTTTAATACTCTGTCACATAATAAGAAAGCACTAGTACAGTGGGACTTCGGTTTACAAACGCCTCGGTTAACATAATTTTCGGTTTACAAATGAAAATCCATTGAAAATAATGCCTCTGTTTACAAAAATTATATTGCAATGCAAAGCAAGTTTCCCCAGGATGCATTGCACCTGGGAGGTTTATAGCACCGCCCCGTGCATGCTGGAGCCTGTGGGTAGCACGTGGCGTTGAGTGTGAAGGTGTTGGAGCAGCTTTTGCATTGAGTTTTGGAGCCATTCTGGTAATTGTTTTCAGTTGTTTTGGGACTTTTTGGTGCATTTCTCAAGCTGTGGACAGGTAGGGAGCTGAGCTTTGTCGTTTGCATGCCTTTTACTGTGTGTTCTGCATTGTGGGTTGGTTTCCATGCCAGCTCATTTTGACTTTTTTCTGACCTCCAGAACAGATTAATTGGCTTTCAATGCATTCCTATGGGAAACCGCGTTTTGGTTTACAAATGTTTCACAATAAGAAACGTCTCGGAGAACGCATTAGATTCGTAAACCGAGGTCCCACTGTATAAAGAAAGGCCAGTAACCATTGTGTTGGATGTGTTTTACCTACTTTCTATTCTCAATCTTGGGCCATATGAGAACATGTAAGTTTCTGCTCTCCTGCTTAAAGCACACTGATTTAGTGAATTGAAATGTTATGTTTGCTACATATCAAATGACTTAGATGACTTCTAAAGCGTGAATATTTTACTTTCTAATGCATACCTGAAGAAACATGTAAACATTTTAGTAATTTGGGGCAAAAGGGATTAAAAAAACAACACATTTTTGTAGGGCCGTGCCTAAATGGTCCCATGTCCTTTTTATGGGGACAGATTAGATGTCCTGATTTGCTTAACTTGGCAGATAACTGCAGACACTATAGCTTAGAGTGCACGCAATGAGCAAAAGCAGGGTCAGCGTTTTTCAGAGGGAAGTTGCAAAAAAGAATACAAAATCTGCAATATTATATATTCTACATCTGGAAGATACAATTAGTTACCTAAAATACTAACAATATCTACATTGTACGTTCACAAAAAATTGGGTAATAGCTTCTTAATCCAAGGATCAATCTGACTGCCGTTCTGTGGTCATGAAGGATATTTTCCCTAGTTTGTTGCAAAATTGGAAGATCATCCGCAAAAAACAGATGTGAGAAAGGCTGAACTTGATGGACGCAAGTCTCTTTTCAGCTATGTAACTATGTAATTCTTGCATACGACATACCTCCCAACATTGGGAAGCACAGGATTGAGATGCGAGTCTTCCAGTCCCACAAATGAACCAAATCGTTTCAAAGTGTTTTTCTTTTTTAATTTTTGTAGCTTGAGTGGATTTAATGTCATGCTAACACTTAATTTTAAGCGGTCCTTATGTCTGGTATCTCCAGATACAGGACACCAGAGATCAAAGATGTGATTCGATTATTGGTAAATTACTATGCACTGATTTTGCATGCCTGTGCTTTCTCCATGTGGGTGACTCTACCCCAATAAATAAAGTGGGACTCTACCCCAATAAATAAAGTGTTCATACATGCATTTATATGTTTAGTGGCAATATCTTTTCACTGACCAAAGAGGAAAATGTTTACAGATGTTACTTGCACATAAAGCTACAAATTCCTGTGTTTTTGAACAGCGAACAAGTGGAAGTAGGACCCTTTTTGGTGTTCCATAATTTCACATAGATCAGAGCAACAAGTATCACTTTATTTAAAAGGACAATGTCACAGCAATAACAAAATGGTAAAAACATGGCGACCCATTACTACTCTACATGAAATGAAAGCTATGGTTTTGTGCTTAAGGAACATTTTGGTATTCTTTCTATGATAAAACTACTTAACATCTTAAGATGCTGTAGTTTATTTTGATGTTTGCTACCTCTCAGAGCTTTTTAAAAACTCCATAATTGTGAAGAAATAAATTTATGAATAAATGAGGATAGATAGCAAAAATATAATTTGCATATTCCCATCCTTCACATGAGTGCAAATGAAGTCCTATTTGTAAATGACCCTCAGGAGTTTGGCATTAAACTTTATTCTTGTTTGCAGACAGTAATGTAGGGTCTGAAGCAAAGCCTGTATGTTTTGTAAAAACCCTACATGCTGGAGTATTGGACCCATGAGTTGCCAATCTGTGTCCAAACGCTTTGTCAGCATCTGCCACAAGATCAGTTAGCTGTGAGAGGCATTTGTTTGAATTTGATGATTAGTCACTTTCTACTTTGATTTCTTGCCAAAGTAAAGCTTACCGTATATACTTGAGTATAAGTCGACCCGAATATAAGTCGAGGCCCCTAATTTTACCACAAAGAACTGGGAAAACTTATTGACTCGAGTATAAGCCTAGGGTGGGAAATGCAGCAGCTACTGGTAAATTTCTAAATAAAATTAGATCACAATAAAATTACATTAATTGAGTATTTATTTACAGTGTATGTATATAATGCAGTGTGTGTGTGTCTGTGTAGTGTGTGTATATAATGAATGCAGAGTGTGTGTGTTTGTGTGTAGTGTGTGTATGAAATGAATGCAGTGTGTGTGTATAACATGAATGCAGTGTGTGTATATAATGCAGTGTGTGCATTATATACACACACACTCATACAAACACACACTCTGTATTATATACACACACACACACACTCATACAAACACAAACTCTGCATTATATATACACACACACACTCTGCATTATATACACACTCATACAAACAGACACTCTGCATTATATACACACACACACTGCATTATATACACACACTCACTCTGCATTATAATGTAAACATGTGAAATAAAGAGCTTCAAATTTAAATTATGGGATCTATTACTTTATAGATGTGGGCAGTAATTTATTGTCCCCAATTTGTATATGATAATGCAATTCAGAATTTCTTTTTTTTTTTATATAGTCATGACGTAGAGTAAGTGAAACTTCTGAATAAGTTTGATTGTTTATTAAAAGAACACTGTTGTGTTAGGATTTTATATATATTTATATTCCAAACTATGTAGTGCTCTACTAACCGTTTCGGTGACCAGGGCACCACCGTCAGGGTAAAAAAAAAAAAAAAGGTAGTTCACTTAGCTTTCTCATCCGTGAAGCTTTGCCTCTTTCACTGAGATCATCAGTGTTTATGATCTCAGCCAATCACCAATCCAATGCTTTCCCATAAGAAGCATTGGGAGCCTAGTGCACATGTACAGCAACACACGGAAATCAGATGTTTTTTTCTGGAGCTTCTGACTGACATAGCAGAGTTTTACTCTTTGTTATGGAAGTGCCTCTAGTGTCTGTCAAATTGACCGCAGCTAGAGGCATGTTAACTCTGCAATGAAAGCATTGTGGTTCCTGCAGAATGGCAATGTTTTACAATGCAGGGTAAAATAAGGGTCACATGGCACCCAGACCACTTAATTGAAATGAAGTGGTCTGGGTACCTATAATGTACCTTTAACAGCCGTGCTTACAGCTGACTGTACCTTCACATAACTGCTGCTTACGCTCTCTCAGAGCCGGTGAAGGGAACTTACTGATTCTCTATCACCATCTTCCATTGATGTGTCAATTGCAAGAATTTGAAACGTTCAAGTCAAATTTAAGGCTAATATTGCAGAACTGAAAATAGTCAACTTAGAAATTTTTTGGCCTAAAATGAGAAATTTGTTTAAAATTTTATTTGGATTGCAGGCCATTACCACTGTAGTAAATACCCCTGTTTGGGGAACACAGGAGATACCAGTTGTATTGCATGCACTGTTATATTTGAATGTTGATCTATATACGACACTATCTACATGTGGTTAGGAACCCCTGAGATCTATCATTTGTAGAACAGATAACTTGTCAAAGTAAAATGTCACAACCACGTTTGCAGATAAAAAAAAATGAGCAAATGTGTAAATGTGCGTTGATTTTTCTGTAGCATGTCACGTACTTGGGTTGTGACAGATTGCTCTAGTTAGAAAACCCAACAGCATATCTTTATGTGAACAATGGCAGAGAAAGTACCGGTATATTGTTCTTAGAATTAAGATGTTGGTACAGGAAACCAACTATGATAATTTAAGAGCCACATGCAAATTTAATCTGTTACTGCAGCTATTATTGCTTGAGTCTCTCCCAGTCTGTATTCTTAACCCAGACAGCTCTGTGCTGCAGAATATACATTTTGAATCTTTATCGTGACCTATGACAAGCACAATACAAGGGCAAATGGGGGGGCTTGACTGGTTTTACTATAATTTTAAATGTTCGCAGTTGGTGTAGCTCAATGGTATTGCAATAAATTCAGCACTTTCTGAATATGGAACCTTTGTACCCAAGACAAAGCCACATCCACATTAGAGAACAAACTTTGGTTAGGCTACTTGTGACCAGCCTCATAATGTGATATTTAAGTGTGTTTCTGAGTGTAATATTAACCCCATGCACTCAGTAGGGTCAGCTATCCTTTTAACATTCATTTGTTTTGTCTTTTAACATCTCATCTTTTATTATGTGTTTTAGAAATGAACAAACCAATTTGAAAAATTTTGCTCTCTAGTTTGCTGAGAAAAATGAAGTCCAGTTATATGATTATTAGAGAATGTACAGATTAATTAGTTTTGCTCCTAGTTTAAAGGAGCTTTGTACAGTTAATTGTGAGTTTTTGCAAAATAACAGAGTTGCACAGTTTGTGTAAAAGGTTTCTTGTCAATTTGTCTTACATCATAGTTTAAATAAACACTATAGCATTAGGAATACAAGCATGTATTACTAAATCTAGAGTGTTACACTGACCTATTTTAGTTTAATTTACCTTCTGTCCTCCGATGCACAGGTTTCCATGCCGCTCGCTGCCTAGCCTTCAGTGGCTGAGATTATCAATCCTGATGATCTTAGCCAATTAAATGAAGTATTGGGGGGCTAGTGTGTATGCAAAGCAAAAAGCCATGCTGCGCCAATTAGCATCTTGCCACAGAACAACTACATTAAGCTGTAGTGGCGTGCCCATGAGTACAATACTGAGGTCTATGGAGGATCCTGCGGGTAGCTCCGCCTTTAGTCAAGTGTAGGAAATAGTCCCTACTTTGTTGTAGTATGTCTTTTGACTTGGTTGGAATTTCAGTGACATTTCAACACAGTCATGTGAGTATTTCATAAACGATTCTGGATGATGACAGAGCATTGTTTAAAGTTTGAACAGTTGATGTCACAGTGTAGGTTAGTTCTGGCCCAGCCAATGTCCACATTGTACTCGGGAACCTGAAACTTTGGCTTTGTTTCTTTTTCTCCTCAACATACTTTCTATTTATCCTCTTTCTCTGCAGAAAAGGGTGCAGTTTATAAGTGTTAGTTCCTCTGTAAAAAAAAAAAAAGTAAAATATCACTTCCCAGTTTGATTTTTTTATATATATTATGTTTGCTTATCCCAATATTTATTTATTTATTTTGAAATATCTATTTGTGATATGTGAAAATAAAATTAATTGTGGCTATCAGTACCTCTTTAGCCTGCAACTGGGTGCTTCTGTCTTTGACATTTCCCTGTCAATCATTGACAGAGGCGGCTCTCTAATTAGGCGGTTTAGGCGGCCGCCTAAGGCCTCGCACTGGCTGGGGCCTCGCGGCCGCCTAAACCGCCTGTGGGCAGACTGTGTCAGGTCCTCGGTCACTGACCGAGGACCCTACACCAGGAGGGGGCACGGCGGCTTGCCCAGTATGCCGCCGGGTGCGAGGCCCCTCCTGGCTGCAGTGAGCTGCAGACCATGTGTCTCGCGAAAACCGGCCAATCAGAGCGTTGCCGCGGGTTACCATGGCAACGCTCTGATGGTCTCGAGAGATTACATGGTCTGCAGCTCTGCGGAGATGCAGACTGGGAGCAGTGGCCACCGGATCACCAGGGAGCCCACCGGATCACCAGGGAGCCCACTGGACCACCAGGGACCAAAGGTAGGCTCTCTCACCCCCCCCCCACAATCAGTCTCCCTACCACCCTCAGCCTCCCCACCCTCCCAATACCCTTAGCCTCACCACCCCCAGCCTCCCTACCACCCTCAGCCTCACCACCCTCCCCACCTTCCTCAGCCTCCCCACCCTCCCCACCACCTTCAGCCTCACCACCCTCAGCCACACCACCCTCCCCACCACCCTCAGCCTTACCACCCCCACCACCCTCAGCCTCCCCACCACCTTCAGCCTCACCACCCTCCCCACCACCCTCAGCCTCACCACCCTCAGCACCCCACCACCCTCAGCCTCACCACCCCCACCACCCTCAGCCTCACCCCCCCCACCACATCACCCCCACCACCCTCAGCATCACCCCCCCTCACCACCCTCAGCATCACCCTCCCTCACCACCAACAGCATCACTCTCCCTCACCACCCTCAGCATCACCCCCTCACCACCCTCAGTCTCACCCCCACCCCCCTCAGCCTCACCCCCACCCCCCTCAGCCTCACCCCCACCCCCCTCAGCCTCACCCCCCACCCCCCTCAGCCTCACCCCCTCACCATCACCCCCACCCCCCTCACCATCAACCACCCTCCTTCTCACATCACCCCCCTCCTTCTCACATCACCCCCCTCCTTCTCACATCGCCCCCCTCCTTCTCACATCGCCCCCCTCCTTCTCACATCGCTCCCCTCCTTCTCACATCACCCCCACACTCTCACATCAACCCCCCCCCACTCTCACATCAACCCACCCCACTCTCACATCAACCCCCCCTCATTCTCACATCAACCCCCCCCTCATTCTCACATCAACCCCCCCTCACTCTCACATCAACCCCCCCCTCACTCTCACATCAACCCCCCCTCACTCTCACATCAACCCCCCCCTCACTCTCACATCAACCCCCCCCTCACTCTCACATCAACCCCCCCTCACTCTCACATCAACCCCCCCTCACTCTCACATCAACCCCCCCCTTCTCACATCAACCCCCTCCTTCTCACATCACCCCCCTCCTTCTCACATCACCCCCCTCCTTCTCACATCACCCCTGCTCACTCTCACCATCACCCCCCTCTCCCTCTCACCATCACCCCCTCACACAACACACTTCAAGCAGCTACCCCATACACATACGGTCTCAGACAAAAATGCAAACATGCTCACAGAGACATACATTCTCACACACAAGCATACTCTCTGTCAGACACACTCTCAGGCACATACACAGGTAAACTGTGCATCAATGTGTATATGTGACACTTTTTTGTTAGTGGGGCCTCATGTTTGAGTTTTGCCTAAGGCCTCATAAAGTCTAGAGCCGCCTCTAATCATTGATGTAAACTCTCTGTCCTTACCGTACCAGGCAGTCAGCATAGACAAAACACAGAGAACAAAGTAGAAAAAAAAGCAACATTTTTATTTATCCACTTCATTCTCCAATTTAGGAATTCCCTCTGCTGCTATCCGTACAGACATCAGCAGAGGGATTTGCCAGTTCACAGTAAAGATCCTGCATGCTGTCCCTGGGCCCTAATATCTGTATGCAATGCTCAATTTGAGAGCTGCATACAGCTTGTCTGATAGTCTGGGGCTTCTAAATGGTATATCCCCAGTTTACAGAAGGGATCCCCATGTATAGATTGACATCTCGATCTTCCTGCAGGAGCAAAAATTTAACCCTGCTCACACCAAAACTGCAGAACAGAAATCCACTATTTTTAGGGCAGTATGGAACATCTTAATGTTATTAAGGGATTAACAGAGCAGTTGATTAAAATCTCCTAGGTAAACAGACTTACACTGTGATGTGAGATCTGATTAAAAATGAATCCCTTTTTCATGCATTCTATGTGACTCATAGCCAGGGGAACTGTAGCTAGAGCTGCATGGACAGAAACAAAAGATAATTAACTCCTAAATTGCAGAGAATGGAGCAGTGAGACTGTGGGGGCATGATCAATACACCAAAACCGCTTCATTAAGCTAAAGTTATTTGATGCCTATAGAGTCCCTATAATTTATACCACAATGTCATAATTTGAAGAGTAAACCAGTCTGAAATGCCAGGAGAAAATGAATGTTCTATGGTACCTGTTGCAATAATAACTGTTACCATTATGGGTTTAAATTAAAGACGTAATTCTAATTCAGAAGAAGAGAACGAATGTGGTTAGATTTCTACCTAAATCAAGGGGAAATCCAACCCCACTGGGATCACCTCTTATTAAAACATCATTATAGGGTAATAAACTTTGTTGTAAAGAAAATCGACACACAAACAGAACGAATACACAAAAGTGAATGTGCAACCTGTGGTGCAATAATCAAAAAAAGTTGATTAAATAGTTAAAGGGACACTATAGTCACCTGAACAGCTTTAGCTCAATTAAGCAGTTTGGGTGTATAGAACATGCCCCTGCAGCCTCACTGCCCAATCCTCTGCCATTTAGGAGTTAAATCCCTTTGTTTATGAACCCTAGTCACACCTCCCTGCATGTGACTTGCACAGCCTTCCATAAACACTTCCTGTAAAGAGAGCCCTATTTAGGCTTTCTTTATTGCAAGTTCTGTTTAATTAAAGGACCACTCTAGTGCCAGGAAAACACTCGTTTTCCTGGCACTAGAGTGCCCTGAGGGTGCCCCCACCCTCAGGGACCCCCTCCCGCCCGGCTCTGGAAAGTGGAAAAGGGTTAAAACTTACCTTTTTCCAGCGCTGGGCGGGGAGCTCTCGTCCTCCTCTCCGCCTTCATTCCGCCCCGTCGGCTGAATGCGCACGCGCGGCAAGAGCTGCGCGCGCATTCAGCTGGTCGCATAGGAAAGCATTTACAATGCTTTCCTATGGACGCTTGCGTGCTCTCACTGTGATTTTCACAGTGAGAATCACGCAAGCGCCTCTAGCGGCTGTTAGTGAGATAGCCACTAGAGGATTAGGGGGAAGGCTTAACCCATTAATAAACATAGCAGTTTCTCTGAAACTGCTATGTTTATAAAAAAAAAATGGGTTAACCCTAGCTGGACCTGGCACCCAGACCACTTCATTAAGCTGAAGTGGTCTGGGTGCCTAGAGTGGTCCTTTACGATTTTCTTATCCCCTGCTATGTTAATAGCTTGCTAGACCCTGCAAGAGCCTCCTGTATGTGATTAAAGTTCAATTTAAAGATTGAGAAACAATTATTTAAGGTAAATTACATCTGTTTGAAAGTGAAACCAGTTTTGTTTTTTTCATGCAGGCTCGGTCAGTCATAGCCAGGGGAGGTGTGGCTAGGGCTGCATAAACAGAAACAAAGTGATTTAACTCCTAAATGACAGTGAATTGAGCAGTGAAATTGCAGGGGAATGATCTATACACTAAAACTGCTTTATTTAGCTAAAGTAATTTAGGTGACTATAGTGTTCCTTTAAAAAGGAATGGACACTTAGTGGTTATTTGTAGGATTAAGTATATGTAAGGTAGATAGTATATTATAGACTGGACTCTAAAAGCAACACAAATAACTAACAATATAGAACTACCTCCCTAAAATATATACAATGTTAACAGACAACAGTCAAAGGTATCTCTATAGATATGGAAAGTAGATCATATAGTTAGTTTAATCGAATATGATTAAATAGAGCCAGAAAAGGTACATTTGAATATAAAGGTCATATATTATTAGTAAAGAGCCACTAAACGTTGGTGGGCAGAGAGGACTGTAGATAAATATTGGTAATTAGATGATTTGAGTGTATATAATATATCAATATAAAGAAATAATCACAGACCTGATATAAATTCGAGTTAGGGTGGGTATAGAGAGGAGAAAGAACGTATAGTTAGATATAAATAGGTGTAGCGATAAACTCCACTCCCAGCCTGTCTCACTAGCTATTACTCCCCCACTGCTGCTCGAGTCAGCCCCCCTAAATTCTAATCTTTTAAATGCCCATATTTAAACTAAAAGTGATCCCTAATAACTAACTAGGTCCAAACCATAACATAAACATAAAATCAAAGAAGGTGCATCGGTAAAACAGCCCGACGCACATTTCGGCAAAAAGAACCGCCTTGTTCAAGAGCTAACCTGCATCTATGGAATGCCTGGTATTTAAAGGAAGGTATGTCCTGCCCCCTCACGGGGGTTTCACCAATCCGATCGTCTTCCACAATTAGAAGGCGGAGTCACCATCGGAGGAAGGTCCAAACCTTCCGTCCTCCGAAACTCTGACAAACTCAGTCTCCTTCAGGCTGGAGAGGCAGAGTAGCAACTAGAGGGAGGTGCTATCCTCCTCTACTTCCCAAGGCCCCGATCGCTATAGTACCTTTGGGCCAGAGGTAAAGTCTAATATCGATCGCCAAGGTGGGCGTGTTAAAGGCTTACCTAAGTACCCATCCAAACTGAGGGTAATATAGATCATTCAGATATCAAAATTGAAGACAGTGCTCCCTAGTTTAGTGAGCCTTAGGTGCCCGACAAGGGACAAGTTAGCAAATGTCTAGAGGAGAAGAGACTCAATGCGATTAATCGTGGGTCACCTATATAAGTTAACAGAGATGACAGACATTCAATCTGTCAAAGGTGATGGTTAATTATCCGTCGTCCTCCAGATGTTCTAACTACAGTCTAAGTATTTCTTACAATCTGTAGTCTCTTGTAATTCTAATTCAGCTATTGGAATGGATATCTGTAAGACATGTTACCTTTCACTTCCAGACAGTGTTTAAACACTGATTTTCTGGAAATGTAGAATCAAATTCCTACTAGGGGGTACTCCTGATTCACCTGTTGGCCAACATACACCTGGGTCTGAGCAGGACAGGTCGCCACGAGCTTAGACAGGCAGTAGTTGGGAGAATAAATGAGTTCACACGGCCAGCATGCCTGCATGCAAAATCAAGTGTTCCCGTTTATTCATCAAAAAGTCAGGGGTTTATAGACATTTCATTTTATGTATATCAATGAGTAGTACAAAACTGAACAATTTTATTAACTAGTATATAGGAAAAAAGACAAAGTAGGAAAGAAAAAGAGACTGGAAAAAGGTAAGTATACAGTGATAGTGCCGCTTTAAATCTATTAAGTCATGTTTTAGACATGTAGGTCAACAAATTAAATCATTGTTTTGAGCTCTTTCGGACTTTCATTTTGATAGTTGTTTTTTTATAAAAGCTAAACCATGCTGGCTCTTTGAAAATGTTGTAGTCCCAGTACAGGACAATCTTAGACACAATTAAACTGTTTATCTTTTTTGGAAAAGCTCTAGTCCACTTCCTTCCTGAAAAACAGTCATGTGCGTGTAACTCCCTAAACAAAGCCATCAAATAAAATGCAGTTGTATTCTTTGCAGTAGCATTTCATTATAGTGTTGTTTTTCTTAAACACAGAATGTATAATCAGATAAGATATGTTTGGCCCACCCAGTCTGTTACTCTTTTCTTCCCACCACTTGCGCCTTAATCCCCCACGTTATTTTCTCGATAACAGAATAACTATATGTTGTGCATAGCCTTTAGCAATTTCACAGTAATATTTCTGCTGTTAAAAGTCCCCCACATATATACTGCTCCTAAAACCTCTTAGAATAGAATTGGGCAGTAGAAGTCATAGCTTCCACTTTGTATGCTATATTATGAGTGAGGAGGAGGACTTATTGCTGTATGTGTTTTCACAAATAACTTTGTTATATATGTAACCGGGAATAGAACCCTGGTTGTTTGACAGCCGGGAAAGTGTTTCTTAATTTATTTATAAAAGTGCTATTAAAATGTACACCTTACACATAAAGCACAGTACAAACTGAAGTACTTTATGCTGTGGAGTGTCCTTTAACCATTAATATCAAAAAGCATGACGATTCTACCACATATTCATTTATTAGTATAGCATTCCCTTAGGCCTTATCTGAAATGTGTGGGCTCTTCTAAAAGGTATACACAAGGACTGTGTGTAAAGTGCACATTAGGAACCAATGTGAAAATGTATCAAAATATTGTATTCTTAAAAATGGTGCAAAGGGTGAGACAATGGGCAATTGTCAGGCACAATCCCCAGTGACTGCTCCTCATTTTCATCTTTTTAGAAAGTGATATATTCATAAATCTCCTGTACTGCTCTAAAAGTGGGAAATTCCACCAGTTGCCATAGTGATTGCTGCACATTTACAGGGTTATTCTTAAAAGTGAGAATTCAAAGTGAATTTTTAATTTAAGGTCGAAATAGCCAAACTGGAAAAATTCTTCAAATTGGCTATGTTTTCCATTCAGCTACTCTGGCCTGAAATTAAATTATTGAAATTACATTTGAATTCAACATGAATTCTCAGATTAAATAACCATTACATAACAATTTTTAAAAATAACCATTTTAGACAATATCCCAGAATTTTCCTTTATGAATAACCTTCTTTAGCAGCTATAGAAGAGCTATGCATATATATGAAAAGTAGGGATCGACCGATTATCGGTTTTACCGATATAATCAGCCGATTTTCGGCAATATCGGTATCGGCCAATATTGCTACCGATATTGCCGATAATATCTCCTAGGACCGCCAGGCTCATTAAGCCCGGCGGTCCTGGGGGGGCCGGCAGCAAGCGCTGACTTACCTTGCCAGCAGCTCCTGCAGCTCCCCTGTCTAAATCTCGCGAGACCCGCGGCCGCAGAGCATTGCCACGGGTTACCATGGCAACGCTCCGCACGGCACTAAGGGCCGCGAGATTTACACAGGGGAGCTGCAGGAGCTGCTGGCAAGGTAAGTCAGCGCTTGCTGACGGCCCCCCAGGACTTAACAAGCCACCGGACCACCAGGGAATACTATATCCCCCCTCCCTGGTAAGAAGCAGGGAGGGGGGACTAAAAGAAAAAAAAAACACAATTTAAATATCAAAAAATATTAATCATTAACATAATTTACACAAATTACATCACTACACAAACACACATACACACTGCATTACATACATACACACTACACAAAGACACATACACACTGCATTACATACATACACACTACACACACACACTGCATTACGTACACACACACTACACAAACACACACACACACTGCATTATATACACACACTACACAAACACACACACTGCATTATATACACAAACACACACACACTGCCTTCACTTTACCCACACTACACACACTACACACTGCATTCACTTTACCCACACTACACACACTGCATTCACTATACACACTACACAAACACACACACTGCATTCACTATACACACTACGCAAACACACACTCTGCATTCACTATACACACTACACAAACACACACTCTGCATTCACTATACACACTACATTCACTATACACACTACACAAACACACACTCTGCATTCACTATACACACTACACAAACACACACTCTGCATTCACTATACACACTACACAAACACACACTCTGCATTCACCATACACACTACACAAACACACACTCTGCATTCACTATACACACACTACACAAACACACACTCTGCATTCACTATAAATGCACACTACACACACTCCCTGCATTCACTATACACTCTGCATACACTATATATACACACTACACAAACACTCACTGCATTCACTATACACACTACACAAATACAGACTGCATCCACTACACACACAGCTCCCCTGTCTAAATACACTTCATCCACTACATAAGGCATGTATATTTTGTGCATTTACCGTTAGAAATAGTTTATTTTTCAAAATGGTAAATGTACAGAATATCGGCAAGTTATCGGCCTGAAAGTTCACAGATTATCGGTATCGGCTCTAAAAAATCAATATCGGTCGATCCCTAATTGAAAAGCTCATGTTTATTTCTCCATCTCCAAATATTTCAGTATTTATTAGCATTGATAGGTATGTAGCTTCTTTACAAGTGGAGTTTGTTAATCCACCTAACTCAGATGAATTTTTCTTTTGTTATTTAGCCACATGTTATTGCTAGAAATGGTAAGCCTGCCAATTGCTCATTTGTAGTTAAGATATGTCTAAGCCAGAGATTTAAAACTCTTGCCCCTGAAGTTGGTGATTAAATCGGAAAGCACACACACACCTATGTTAATGATGAACAAAGGGTGCAAAGACTTTAGTTGTGCACCATCGAAAAAAACAGGTCATGTCCAGCATCCTCTATAAACCCAATTGATATCCCTTTGATGGCAACCACAAAAATAGCAAAGTTTTGACTACGTGTTTGACAAACAATCACTTGATAGATTGCTTAGAAATGACACATAGTCAAAACATTGCTATTTTGGGGTTTGCTAATAAAGGAACATACCGTAATTTGGAATTTAAAGGATTGCTGGACACCATCTGTTCTTCTCCAGATGATGAGGGCCTATAACACCTAGAATTTTTTTAATGCAAAAGAAGGTCAGAGAATCATGCATCTGTAGTTGTTAAATGTATATGGTAGAAGGAGAGGGAAGCAACTTGGAGTTATCTCAGGGATAGAAGTAGTCTCAGTGGTAGTTAAATATATAAGAGAGAAAGAATACAACAAAGTATAGTGTTGTATATTCTGTATAAAATAATAAGTGCACTTCTTACTTTGAACTAAGTGTAGAGGTAGAGTAGCTATATTATGTATGATCCCGGCCTAAGGATGGCTGGTCTCTTCCTCAATAAGATGATTAGGTGTGTGGTGACCTCAGGTAGGCAGGTTAGGTCAGGATGATATATCCCAGTGGAGGACCTTATGAACTTGCAATCAAATGTTGTGATGGTTTTTGCAGATAAAAATATTGTACACACTGCTAAAAATCATAATATATTAAAACAAGGTAGGAAGGGTACAAAAAATATGGTTTTGCTCAATCCACAACACTTAGGGGGTATGCTCCACACCAAGGAGAAATGTATCCTGGCTCCAGCCGAAAAGAACAGGTTTAAGTCCAAACCTACTTTATTTGACAAAGTAAGTGTATATAAAATCAATTGCTTCATAAACCATGAGAAATACGGTCTCTCTCCCTTCTTTTAACTTTATTGGTTATCTGGTGCCTCCATTCTTAATATGTAATTTTAAATATAATTGATGTATTTTATGTTGTATGACCACAGCAAATTATATATAAAATCATTAGCATTTGCTTTAACCTTTAGATTGAAAAAAATATCTGTATATGCAGTTGAATGGAACATCTTAGACTTGCAAATGAATGGCTAGACTGGTATTATGATTTAAAAGAAAAACATTAGAGGATGTGCATTATATGTCCCTTTTATACCTGCACATAGTGGTTCTAGTGATGTTATGTTTTTCTTTATTTCACGCAGTAATGAATTTCTAGAAATGAATCATACATCCGGCTTTTTTGTACCTGTATGTCTCGATATAAGAGAACCATGATGTGTCAGCACAGCCCAACTAATGCTACAAAATTAGGAGAGGGGACATTTATAAATAAGGAACAATGCAGGTATCCATGTTGCAAGACATGTTACAATTATCTTAATTTTATTTCCTTTGCATTTCAGGATTTTGGGCTAAAATGTAAATGTATAGTGTTGTCTCTTACAACCAAGAGTAAAAGAGACACAAACAAACAGGAAGCGTTACATTTCTCTGCAACCATTATTTGTTTTCAAATTGAAATGGAAAGCTGTGAAAGGCTGCCTGCTTTTGCTGTTAAAGGGGCACTCTCAGCACCAAAACAACTTTAGCTTAAAGGGACACTCTAGGCACCCAGACCACTTCTGCTCATTGGAGTGGTCTGGGTGCCAACTCCCACTACTCTTAACCCTGCAAGTGTAATTATTGCAGTTTTTTATAAACTGCAATAATTACATTGCAGGGTTAACTCCACCTCTAGTGGCTGTCTATTAGACAGCCACTAGAGGTCACTTCCTGGGAACCCTGGGAGCCACTAGAGGTCACTTCCAGGAAACCTGTGCTAGAGCGTCGCTGGACGTCCTCACGCTGTGTGAGGACCTCCAGCGTCGCTCAAAACCCCATAGGAAAGCATTGAAATGATTTTTCAATGCTTTCCTATGGGGAGACGTAATGCGCATGCGCGGCATTGCCGCGCATGCGCATTACGTCCCCTCGGCCGGTGGGCGAGATCAGTCTCGCCCACCGGCCGACGCAATGAAGAGGAGGAGGAGCGTCGCGGAGACAGCGACGAGGGACATCGCCGCTGCCTCAGGTAAGTCACTGAAGGGGTTTTCACCCCTTCAGTAACCGGGGATTGGGGGGTGGGAGGGAGAGGGACCCTCCAGTACCAGGAAAACGGATCGTTTTCCTGGCACTGGAGTTTGCCTTTAAAGAGACACTATAGTCACCATAACTACTATAGCTAAATGTAGTGGTTCTGGTGCTATACCCTGTCCCTGAATTCTCAGCAATGTAAACGCTGCCTGTATCAGTGCGGCACTGTGTGCAGAACGCTCTGGATGGAGACGATGAATGCTCACCATAAGAGATGCAGTGTTTCAATGCATCCCTGTGAGGAGATATTCATTGGTGCAGCTTGGTATGCAATAGTTGTTGCTGCACATGTGGAATTACCTCCAAATGCTTTCCTATGGGAAAGCATTGGGTTGGTTGAGATAATCAAGATTGATGATCTCAGTCATGGAGACGGCTTTTAACTCCATTCTCATCGGGTGTCGATTGCCTAAATATGTAGTCCAACACTATAGTGTTAGAAGTACATGCTTGTATTCCCAACACTATAGTGTTCTTTTTATGAAGCGGTTTTACTGAACAGATCATGCCCCTGCCGTGTCATCCGTAATTCTCTACCATTTAGGAGTTAAATCACTTTGTTTATGCAGCCCTAGCCACACCTTCTTTGGATGTGACATACACACATCATGAAAACAATTCTAAATGTTTTAGCTTCCCTTATTGCAAGTGTGTTTTATTTAGAATTCTGTATCTCGTGCTCTGTTAATCGCCTGCTAGAGGCTACAGTCTCCAGAGTATGATTATATAGTTAAAGACACCAAAAGTAAACACACTGTGCTGTAAAAATGTAACCTTTTTATTTATGCAGGCTGTGAGTCACAGCCAGATGAAGTGTGAAATGTCAGTTGTATGATCTATTCACAAAAACTGCTTCATTCAGCTAAAGTTGTTTTGTTGCTTAGTGTACCTTTAAATTGCTTCTTATTCCCTGAAATAATAAAAATACTTTTATTTATTCTTTTTTTTATTCAGTAAATTTGAATTAAAGGAACTCTCCAATGTTTTGACGGCTTGGCAGTGCTTAGCTGAGAGAGCCTCCTTCTTAACCCCTTAAGGACCAAACTTCTGGAATAAAAGAATTACGCATGCCATGTGTCCTTAAGGGGTTAATGAAGGAGGTGACCGGCACCTGACAGTTTGATTACTTACATTAGGTGAAGGTGCCAGGCATTCCTGGACCATAATTACTACAGCGAGCTGCAGTGCTTTGTGCTGCTTGGAGTGTTCTTTATTTACATGTGTGTTTCGTTGTATTGCTCATTTAGAAAGATTAACATGCAAAATATATATTATACCTATGTAAACTTACTAATTCTCCCACTGGAAAGCATTGAGACCAGGGATTGGCAGAGAGGTCCCTGATGCTTGGAGACAACAGCTTTTCCATAGAACCTGGAATCTGAATTCTAGGAGATGCAAGGATATAATAGGCCTATAGACAAATTAAGAACCCTTAACCAGCATTTCAAGCAACCCACCCCATGAAACTGGAAGATTTAATAATCATATGTCAGAATGATTTATTCGCATTACTATAACAGACTGTCTATAAAATACAAGGTGCTTTCCAAACAGACAAATATAGGATATAGGAATGTTCACAATCTTGAACAATAGCTCCGAGAGAGGGTGGTGCCTTGAGGTTTTTGTGTAATGCAAAAATGATAAATGAGGTTGTGGTGAGTGAGACTAGGGCCAGTCCCCAACTAAAGGATGTAAGTCAGGGCTAGCTAGCAAATGTTTTTTGCTTCCTCTCTATTTAACTGTGGAAACACTAGAGCCTACAGTATGGACACATTTCAAAGTATTTATCTATCATTACAATATTCCTTAATATATACATTTATATTGAACGGTGTTCTATTTCATATCACAACAATGCTCTAAGCCAATCAGAATTTTCCAATTTTTTATGAATGGGGAGTTACTGACTGGCTTAGAGCGGCAACTGACCGCTTTAGCCAGTCAGCGGTGGCCTTGCCCGGCACTTACTGAAATGCAATTGAAGAAGGCAGATTCCTCTGGAGAAAGGGAGATTTGGTGCTGATGAGCAACCTTTAAGTTGAACCGTTTGAGAACATTTTAACCCCTTCACGTAAGAAAGTGTCACTCATCTCCTGGCACCATAATAACTTTTTTGATGATGTTGTTATGGTGTCCAAACTTGCCCTTCAAGAAAAGGAGACATTACATATAGTGATTAACCTATGGATAAAACTATTTTTTTTTTATGGTTTCACCAGACTCATAAGTACCCCTCTGATTCCTTATCCTTCATCAGCCTGCATCTGTACTAATCAAGTATCTATATTTGTGATGTGGTGCACTTGCACTCTTGCTTTTAAGTATTGATTTGAATCATCATTCTTCGAAGGTTGCAGACTGACTGTAACTTTCCTTTTCTGTTTCTCTGTTCACAACATGGTTGAATACATAGCTGCAGGTTTTATACAACGACTGTGCCGTTTGTTTGTCTTTGGGTGCCTTGTCTCCTTAGCAAATGATCCTTCCATGACACAGCAGCAAGCCAGGCATGTACTGACTAGTACTGCTGTGAGGTGACTCCGTTGTCTCCTGCCAAATGGTGAATTTAGTATGGAGAAATTGTGCCACTCACATCTGAGTCCTGACTGCGATTTGTGAAGCTGCTTCCATGGAGTGTGATGATACCCATTCAAGATTAATATAGGTTCCCAGAGTGTTAAACCACTAAAATAAAATGGTTCTGTTCTCTATGTGTGACAAATACAGTTATGAATGATGCAATAGTGAAAAAAATATCACTTTACTGCTTTCTATTCTGGATTTAACATGCAAAAAAAGAACTACATCAACCTCAAACATAAATGATGAAGAAGGATCTCCGTAATGGAATCCATAGTCATGTGCGGTATGAGAAGAATTGAACTGAAACCTGTACGGTCTTGGCTTCTCTGTGATGATCACTTTTCACTACATCACTCTGTGGACCTACAGGAACATGCTGTGCATCTAATAGCTATGTCTGTTGGTCCATAGCTTACACCTCCTTCAACCAGTATTTCTTACAGGAGAAATTAAACTGGGTAAAACACAGCAGTGTGAAGTATGTAGGACATGCACACAGCTTTTCTCTGAAGTGTATGGTGCTGTCCTGTGGTATAGTGGTGAACTATCATTCACACTTGTGTGTATTAATAAAGGAACATTCCATACAAATTTGTTTTAAAAAGTTTGCACCACTGCTTTCTTATGGTTAAAAATCTGACGCTGGATGTTGTCATGCAGAGCGTGAGGACGTCCAGCGTCAGATACGGAACCAAAGGTCCGTTTCAATTCAGGAAACCCTCTAGTGGCTGTCTGGTAGACAGCCACTGGAGGCAGACTTAGTGCTACTATGTAAACATTGCAGTTTCTCTGGAACTGCAATGCTTAACATTGCAGCACTAAGTGCAAAAGGGACATTGCACCCAGACCACTTTAATGGTGCCTACAGTGTCCCTTGAAGAAAAAAAAAAATCACATCAGTGGCACTGACTCTGCACATCTCCTCCCTTAAAGGACCACTAAAGTAAAAACTTTCCTATGGGAAAGCTTGGATATGTGCGTACGTTTTGCCAGGAGCAGGTCCCCAGTGTCCCTCTATGAGGAGCATTGGGTTGGACATCAACAGAGAAGGTCATGCCTCCTCCGTGACATTGCTGAACATGGAAAGGTAAATCCAAAAACGTAGACAGCGCAAACAATTAATTACCAATGAACCAATAAACCACTGTCTTTTCCTCCACCTTCATATCTGCCTATCATGGTAAAGTGAAAAAAAAAAAAGAAAAATCTTAAAGGGTCATTATAGTCACCAGAACAAGTACAGCATAATGTTATAGGTCTGGTGTCTACAGCCTGTCCCTGCAAGCTTTTCAATGCAAACACTGCCTTCTTGGTTTCACTACAGAGGTTGCCTCCAGAGCTGAATCTCCAATTCCTCGACAGGTATCCGTCTTCTGAAATTGCGTTCCAGGAAGTGCTGCTGGGCAGGTGTTCAACTGATTGGCTAGAGCAGACAGCTGGCACTTTAAACCAATCATTAGCTGCCCATCCATAAAAAAAAAAAAGGTAAATTCTCGAACAATTAACCTCTTCAGGGGTTTCAATTAAGTTGTTATGGTACCAGAATTTTTCTTTAAGGTTGAAACAGCTATTCTGGAAACATAGCTGACATGGGTGAATGCTATTGTTGCCTTAACTTTGCAATTCCCTGGTGAATTCCTGGCATGCGTGATGTGACAGAGTCTGTTCCAGTCGCACTGACTACTGCTGCAGGACTCAAGGAAATCTGCCCCAAAAGAGCTTATAATTAAGCTTCCTTGCTTCACCTCTTGGAGCAACACATGCAGCAGAGTACTCTGAATCTAACCCCTGGTGCCTCTCGGCACAACCGGGATAGTCTCACTCCTATCAGTGGGAATACTTGCCACAAGTTTCATCCCGCACCGCTCAACTACATTGACTGTCATCAGAGTGCTAATTAAATGAAGGTAGAGGAGGTGAGGGATTATCGAAGAACAATGAGCGCTAATGGGAGGTTGGGGGGGGAAGCGTAAACTCTAGCTGGGGATATTCAGCTGGAGTTTACACTGGACCCAAAACCTGCTGTTGTTGCCTTTACATTCCAGATCTGAAAATGCAGAGTTTAGTGAATATATTCTACATTGAATAAACCAGTGTGGTGCATTTATCTCAAGCAAGAGTTGCATTTAAAACTATTTTCAACAATGTACTGTAATTAGTGTTACTGTTGTTTTTCTTTGGTTTTTAGCCCCATTAATGAAAAAGGCTTTGGTAAAGCAGGGTTCATGTTCACTTTTACACTTGACTGAATTTCCTTATGTAATTCTGTTATTTTTTTGAGAGGTTAAAAGCAGTCTGTATACTGTAGTGATTAGCTGATAACTAATGAAGACAAAATATAAGGGAGTACAATCTGCTGTCAAGTACAGTACATCTCTGTGAAAATACTGCTAGAACAAAAATATTCTTTCATAATTTGGGGAATAATAACATGATCATTTTAAATTGCAGAACATCAAAATTCGCTGCTTTGCTGTTTTACAACAATGCATAGTTTGTTTTGCAGAACCTGCAATTTCAGTTTTATTTTGTGGGCCAAAACAAGGATGTGAAAATTACCGAAACACATACGACTCAGATTGTGAATTTGTGGTGACTTGTAAGAAACCAGTCAATTTACAAATACACTAGATAGAGCTGTATTAATGCTTTGCGTGCAAGATATTATATGTTGGGAATATAGAGTTCCGTAAATTTTTGTGAACGCTTTAAAATAATTCCAGTCTTGTGCAATGGCAGTGCCAATTGTTTTTATTCTACATTTTCTCTTAAAAGGGCAGTCAAGTAAGATAAGTTTACTTTTAAAGCACTTTAAAAGGGTTACTCCTTGCACCATGATTACTACAGTCATTTGAAGTGTTCATGGTGCTTGGATTCTATATGCGCAGCCTTTCGCTATGAAATGATGCACATACGGATCTGAACCCCTCTGCAGAAGGAGGTGTAACTCCACCACCAGCAGCATCACTAGGATACCGGTACCGGTCCGCGGCCCGGGGGTTGGGGAACACTGCCGTAGAGGACCAAGGCAAGGGGGCAAACTGTTGACCCATTACTGGAGAACCCGGCTAAGGGACTCCTCACATCATAACCACTAGAGTGGGTTTTAGTGGTTATGATAACTGGAGTAATCTTTTAGCCTTCTAAAAAAAAAAAAGAATTGATGTAGCAAGCAGGGAGATTCTCCTCCAATCAGTGGCATACTAAGGGGGTGGAGGGGAGGGTCAGGCAATGGTCAGGTCAGGCAATTACCAAGCTGCTTTAAAAGGACACTCCACTGTTTTTTTTTCCTGCCTCTTGAGTTTAGCTTCACTGAGCCAAAAAAAACAGGAAGTTACAGAATTATCAGCCTGGGGATATAACAAGGTTAATTTATACAAGTACCAATATCTATGGAAATCTGCACTTTTTGTAAAATGAAAAATGAGCACACACTCCTGACATATAAAACACTTCAGAAAGTCACAACTGCTTTAGGTGTTTGGAGTTTCCCTTTAACACTTTCAGGGTTATTCTCTAAACTCAGAATTGGAGCAAAAGTTAGGCAAAAATCTCTGATTGGGGAAACTTCACCAAGAAAGCAATCATGGATTAGATTTAGGTAAGATTGCTCGAAAATGGGTTGTCCATGAACCATGGGATGGCGTCTGCAGCCTAGTGACACCAGTCACCTACTCTGTTAAAAAAATTCTAATGTTTTGTAAATTGTAAAGAATGTGTATCATTTTGTAATTGCTGTTTTTGGTACAATTGTAAAATAAGACATTTAACCAGTCTATTGAGAGAAAGAGATTTGTAGACATTCGCTAAGACAGAAGCATACAATTCACAATAAATAGTTTTCATAGACTGTGGGCTTCTTTTGTCTTGAGAGATAAGAGCAGAACATGTTCAAGGGCCTGGCTGATGATAACCAAAATTGACCATACTTATTTCCTCTGAAGATAGCGAGCAGTAGATTTTAATGCATTACAAGGTTTGACATCTCTGTTGGCCAGTTCTTGTTTTCCATGGCAAAATTGTTTTGCACCCTTTATGATTCACAATAAAAGACACATCATTAAAGGAACACTATAGCATTAGGAACACGAACATGTATTCGGAACGCTGTAATGTCCTACTAACTAGTTAAGTAGCAAGAAATAAAGCCAAAACAAAAATATTTTTTCTTTCCTTTCAGGCCTTGCTGCACCTGCATTCTTGCTCCTGCTGCAGCTCCTTGGCTGAGATCATCAAGAAGGCTAGTTTGCGTGGGCTGCACCTATTAAATGCTCTCATGGGGGAAGTGCTTTAGTGGCTGTCAGGAAGACAGCCATTAAAGGTGTGTTTAACCCGTTCCTATAAAACAGTTATGTTTTGCACTGAGGGGTTAAAACGGCAGGTGCACTGCACACCAACTACTTCATTGAGGTGAAGTGGACTGGGTGTCTTTAGTGTCCCTTATGGACAGGATCAGCCTGACAGGCAAAATATATAGATTCCCTTTGTAATGGTGAGCAAACAATTTTGAGACTTCAGCCATAACTAACTGAAGGGCAAGCTATTCACGTTTTACTGAACTTTAACCTGTTTTATGAGTTCTCATATGGTTGCACGGAATTTACTTAGGATATCCCCAATTTAAAAGGGTAATCCAGACATGGACCCTGTGCTCACTGTGCCTAGAGGGTTATCAGCTAAACTTCTCTGACAAGGCCCAAGAAGGCCAAAATGATTGTCTGGCATTTCTGTATATATATATATATATATAGTGCAGAGAGGTATTGAGGATCTGGATTGTCGTTATGGTGCGATCAGTCTTTGTACATGGTATAGGTTCTCCCTGCAATGGCACTAGTGAGCAAAAACATTTTTGAGACCTGCGCAGAGACTAACTGTAGGACAATTTATTGAGGTTTCTCTGAGCTTTTGCCCATTCACAGAGTTCTTATTTTCTCTGAATTATTTTAAACAAGTTTAGAATATTCAGCTAAAGCTCAGTGTTACGGTACCTCCAGTGATAAATGCACAAACCGCCGTTTAGTGGATGTTCCCCGGTCACAATACTGTAGTCTGGTAGCGTATACAGTATAACCATGCGAACCGCCAGTTAGGGAATCCTTCAAACTCTCGAACGGTACCTGTACGGCTTTCTCCCTTCTCGAGCTCCAATCATACGAATCGCCACTTACAGCCGAACGGCAATAGGTTCTAAGCGGCATATAATCCCCATAAGCAGTCTCTAGTCGCCGGTAATAAAATCCCCCCAATAACGAGACCAAGCTCCGTTTGAGGGTAAAACACAAACTGAGTTTACTGTGGGCTACCTGCCCGTATTTATGCAGGTCTCCCACTTGGTGGACACTCCCCTAGGGGACCAAATGGGAGACTGTAATAACAGAAGGACATGGGGACATTTCAGACATACATCCCCACAATATTCCCAGCATGCATCACAGTTTCCTCCCCTTCTGCTCGGGAGATAATTGGGAAGTAATTCAATTATCTCCACGAGCAGAGGCACATCGCCATTTTAACTCAAAGTTATAAAATACTTTAAAATACATAACTTTCTAACTGCCGAACATATTGCATTCGTATAACACATCCCCAGATAGCCTGGATCTGAGTGCATATTGGCGAATAGTGCTCAGATCCCATACGCATAGTTCAATCGCCATGGAGTCAAAGTTGGTTATAGTCCTTCGGTATGCGATCAACTCCACGGGACGGCTATCCATTAAGTTAAGTCCATTCGTGTGTTAAATCTCCCGAACAGCCGGTGTTCGTATACCCCTGTCGATTGAGAAGGGGAGGTCGATGGCTCCAGCGGTGTTCGGTTGCAAAAGTGTCCGTTTTGAGTTCCATGAATTAATCATCGAATCCCGCTGGGCTTTTGCATAGTTAAAATGGCCGCCGCCTCGTGGTCGACATACGAACGACGACCACCCTGTCTTTGGTCTTAATTGAGAAGTGGCTGCGGTTAACCTCAACGTTCTAATTGGGATCAATAGGTTAACGAGCAGCACACTTCTCTCCTGGGTGGCCGTCCGTTCGGCGGTCGGCAAACAAATGCATTCCCTTAATCCAAGCATACGAACGGGGAAATTCATGCAAACGGCAAAACAGACGAACACAGTATTTTTTAGTCCATATGGATGGGTCTGTCACACTCAGTCTTAGCCAATGAGCTAGCACTCTGCAGGACTTCACTTAGTAGAGCTAACGGAGGCTCCTTAGCAGGAGGTTTGGGTTGTCTCTGAGCTGTGAGGCGGGGAGTGTTGCACCGTGGACCACAGTTATCAAGTCAAACCATTGAAAACAAGTTTTGACTCCTTAAAATAGGTGGGGAGTACTAATGGTACCTAATGCTTGCTGTATTCCTTTAATTACACATCCCCAATACTATTTCCTTATTTTAAAATGGGGTAAAAATTACCCCTTATTTTTAACTCTTTATAAAGAGAAAGCATTAGAAGTAATGCTGTTCTAAGCTACTTACAGAGCTGTGACTAGGCTGAGGGTGTTCTGTGCACCATTACCTATATCGTGTTGCAGGACTACTTGTCTGAGATGATTGGCACCTACCTTTTGCCCACCCCTAATCTAGAGCAATCACTCGGGTTTATGGACCTGTAGAGGGCATATATGATCCAGAGCCAGTTTTGATTCTTACTAACTCCATATATCTAGAATTTGAGAATGGGTTTATAGGCGGCAGTAACATGTCTGTCTGTTATTTCAAAGGGATAGCCAGATCTTTATCATTGGCATGAAATGTTTATTAAGATTTTCAGTTTAATTTTTGACAAAGCTATTGTATCAATTATATAGCAGACATGTTCTAACCTTGTTTATTTTGATGCCAATTCCATCACATTGTTGCTAATAAATACTATCCTAACACAGAAGTTGCTCTGTACAGAAAAAAAATACTCTGCATACAGGGGCCCAGATTAGTGCAGTTTTTTTTTCTCCGTTATCGCCCAGCTGATGCCATTGACATGTTTACTCTGGCAGAAGAAAGGAAGAGAATAACAAACGAGATCCATGATTAGTCAGGTAGAAAGAGCATATGAGGGCATGAAATACGTTATTACCAATTTGCCAGGGAGATTTCCAAATGTGATTTATGTTCAACTATTGTTGCACGCTGTCATTGATCCAAGGTCATCCGAGGCAGCCTGATTACATAACATTGTACAACCATTTATTAAAACCTGGAGAGGCACACAGTAGCATAGATATATGCTTATTACTCGTGTGAAATTAGGACATTTTGTTTTTAATGAGATCTATTTCTGCAAGTTTTATTTGACTGATAACTCATCCCCTAAAGCACTTCAGCTGACCCCTCTTCTTTCACCCTTTCTAAAAGTGGTGATTTCAAGAGAAATAGGCAATCAGATATGCTGGGAAGATGCTTTTGCTGTTGGGTTTACTCCAGAACACAAAAGATGCGAGGCTTCTCATAGAGAAGCACTTGGTTCAAGAGAAGTAATGTTTGATCAGTGGGATGGTTGCCATGTATGTGCCTTGCATCCCAATGGAGAGACTTTGTCCTCTTACTGCAGATAACAATAAACAGCCGTTGATATATGTTAGGTGGAGAGTATAAAAATTACTGTTGCATTGCTTTTCAAGATTTATATGTTTGTGTCATTGCAATTTTGAAAAAGAAAACCTGTTGCCACCCAAGTTGGCACTGCCAGTCTGTGCGTATAATATATGCATAGGCACCAATCACGATTTCCTCACTTTGGGACACAAATTCTAGTCTTCATTTAAGAATTTTGTGGCTAGCAATTCTACTTTTTTGGAAAGCTACAGGTTTCATTTAAAGAGTTTGCTGGTGAAATAGATAGCTAATGTATTGATTGCATATACACACAGTGGTTTCATGCCATGTCCATAAAATACCTTCTATTGAATCCCTTGAAGGGAATTTGGCGGTACATTTCCTGAAAAACTCTGTCTTCAGTGCTGCTATTTTTTACCTGATTTTTAAATCCTGGTGGTTTCATCCATCAAAAATACATCTAGAATGTTCATAGACGGCATGCTCTGTGAGATGCCATAATTATTGACAAAATGTGGCATCAACAAAAGCTGCTTGCAGATATATTTTGCCAAAAATGGTTTTCTCCATATGACAAAGAATTCCTTATGTATAGCTGACATTTTAAAGGGACATCCCACTGCCCAAGTACAAAATAAATAAAAATTGCTCTTTAGTAGGTGTACCCCCATGAAACCATGCATACATTTAATGCATTTTTTAATTGGAGGCTTATCTAAAAACAGGTTGCAAAACCTGCAGTTCTTCTGTCTGCAGATTTTGCAAGCCCTCCCCTTCTAACCATGCCCATACTTTCTGTGGCTGTCCAATCGCAGCTCAAGGAGAAGTCTTGCCAAGGCAGGTGATCTGGGCACTTACTGCCTCTTGAATTTAGCTTAGACATGTGCAATTAATTTCGTTCCGAATGCAAATTTGAACAAATTTAGAAATTTCGTACATTCGGATGCTTCCGAAGCGCCGAATTTCGGAATGCCGAATTTCGGAAGTGCCGAAGTGCTTCGGATTTCTGGAAAGTGGCAAAACAGGAGAGAGTTTGGGTTAGTAGTTGGGTAGAGGTAGGGTTAGTGGTTGGAGTAGGGTTAGGGTAGGGTAACCCTAACCTTACTCCTAACCTTAAACTTACCCATAACCCTACTCCTAACCCTGCTCTCAACCCTACCCATAACCCTACCTCTAACCCTACACTTACCCGAAATGTCGAAGTGCCGAACCGAAGTTCAGAAGTTCAGAAGTTCCGAATTTCGGAATGCCAAACCGAACATTTTTCCCATGCACATCCCTAATTTAGCTCCACTGCGCTAACCAAACCAGGAAGTAACAGGACCAGTTGTTTGCTTGACAGCCAGGAGGTGTCAATTCATAAGTGTCAATTTCTACTGAAATCTTCTATTTTTGTAAAATGAAATAAGTAGGACACACTCTTCACACATACAGCTTTCCAGGAAGCTTAAGTGATTTATTCTGCAGTGCCCCTTTAATCTATAAATTCATACAAACTGCCATCATGTTATATTTGATACAAAAGGTGCACTTTAAAAGTGGGACATAAGCATCTACACCAGTTATAGTGCTTTATAAAGAAGTGATTTTGATTTCTTTAGCTGGCACAGATTGAATTTAGAATAAAGTCAAATTAATTTAAAAAAACTGGGAGTATTCTACTTATCCTATTTTAATATCATCCATGTCATCATACTCTGAGAAAAAAAAAGCACAGAAAAGAAAAAGGCACTCAACGTTTAACAAATTGTCAGAATGATCATCATCTAATCATTAGCCAGCAAAAACCACAATTTCCTGAGAGGAAGCTGCAGCCACACTCTTCACCTTCTCAGAAACCTAAAAAGTATAAAAATATCCGGAGATTACTGCAAAAAGTATAACGAGAGAGAGAAAAGGTTAGGATTACTGTAGACAGCATAAAATCGGTTGTTCTAAGTTTGTGGCTTTAAAACACCCTTTTTTATGCAAATGTTTTAAACCGAATACGGTATTTTTGTATGTGCATTTTTTGTATTTTGAGGGCTGGATAGAAAAGGGGTTGATGATGGCTCTTAGGCAGTTAGATAGAGTTCTATATTAAATATAACACCAGTTAAAGGGACACTCAAGGCTGCAGTTAACCCCCCCCCCCCCCTTTTTTTTTTTTTACATATAACTTTTTATACAACAAAATAATGCTAAATAACATTTATTTAGTGCACTTTTCCTACTTGTGCTGCATCTTGCATTAAAGGGACACTATAGACACCCAGACCACGTCAGCTCAATGCAGTGTCCCTGTCCCCTTAACCCTGCATTGGTAATGGCAGTTTTTGAGACTATTGGGTTTCTAACTGACGGTGGACGTCCTCATGCTTTGTTGTTCAAATTGTAGCAATGCTTTTCTATGAGGAGGGCCTAATTGTGCTCACCATGCATGCACATTAGCATCCTCATCAGGTGAAGTAGGAGGGGGCGGTGTGCCGGAATCGTGCTTGTACAGTAGGGGTGCAAGGGAGCTTTAGTGCTAAGAATACACTTTTGTATTCCTGGCACTATAGTATCCATTTAAGCTCTGCTCACATTGGTCACTTAAACAGTGCAATATAGAAAAAAAGAGGTTTCTGGCTTTTGTAGCAGCATCATGTAAACTTGTGTTTTTAGAGCAACAAGCAAACCCTTGTAGTGTGGAAGAAAACAGAAAGCTTTTGGGACATAACTTACAATGGGGAAGCACTGGCAACATAACCACTATAGCAAATGTTGGTGCATTCAAGTAGAACTGCTGTATTCACAAGACCTTACAGAGGAAGTTTAGTCTGAGGGCCCTACATGTCCTAGGAAAATGGGGGGAATTTTGTATACATTTAAATTAAAACTTGCAGAATGTTTCTATTCATTGGCTGTTCTTTCAGTCCTTGGTATTTGTCCATCTTCTCATGTCTTTTATTTCTGATGTTATCTTCACTGGGTATTGCCACATGCAACACCACTGCAGTCTTCTGTTTCTTGTCTACCACCACAATGTCACGTTGGCTGGTCAGCACTTGCTTGTCTGGATCTGGAAGTCCCACATAATCTCAGTCCTTTCATTCTCCGCTACCTTTTGTGGCATCTCCCATCTGGACTTGGGCAGGTCCAGCCTATATTCTAGCTTGTCAAGAGTAAGCTAGTGTCACAATTATCCTATGCTGGACTGAAACGTTGACAGATTTGGGGTGTATCTTTTGATACCAAATAAAGGAATTACTTTTATCTAGAAGAGACGTGCCAGTGCAAATTTTGTTCAATACTATATTTAGGCTAAAGTTCTGCACCCAGGCATTTACAAGACCTGGAAAGTGAGTGCTGGCCCCTCGTGGATATATATATTATTTATTTGTTCTTTAAAATCTATATTATTATTTATATAATTCTTGTCTTACAAGAATAGATGATTGTTATAGCAGACTGGTTTATGAGTTAGGTTAGAAATCTTGGTTAAGTTATATATCTAGAGGTTATATATCTACCCTTTAGATATAACCCGCATTACCCCCTCATATTATAAAATAAAGAATACTCTTAGCTGAAATACAGTGCCAGGCATATCTTCCTGTCCTGGTTTCTACATGTCGTCTCATGTCATTGCCTCCATTGTGCAATACATTCAAATACTTATTGTACAGAATAATCTGATTGGATCATTTCACCTGCTCAGAGCTCAATCATGCACTCTGAACCAGGGAGGGTGGATGGAAAGGGTGGACAGGTGAGAAATAATTAAAATTAAAATAAAAAGATTTTTTTTTAAAATTAACAGGCACTCGAGGGAGCCTGCAAGGGGAGAAGCTGAAAACGTGTGTCACACGCAGTGTACAATGAAGACAGTTGTAATTTTTGCACAGAATTGATCATAGGTAGCCTGGAACTCCGTCAGGTGTGCCAGGGGTGTAACTAGCCTCCAGCACAGAAGTGCAAATATCCCTGTATGTGCAGTGTTACAAGTAGAAATGTTGCACATACATATTCCTACCTCCAGGACCACTTCTAAAAACAGTAGTGGTTATGGTGGTGGGTGTAACCTTTTAAGCAAAAAGTATGTTTTTACCAATTGTTTAATAAAGTTTTAACTTATTAAACATAGATGTAATTTTTGAATATTTAATAACACAAGTCATTTATCTAAGCCTTGCCCATGTACAGGTGCATTTATGCTAAATTGATGATACATTTATGTATACTATGTGCACAACTTGGTACAAGTGTTTTTGTTTGTTTGTTTTTTGTTTTTAAGTGCATACACGTGTTTTAATTGAATAAACATTTTAGATAGAACACATTCTCTAAACATATTCTTAGCCAAAGGAGATTATAAAACCAGGTTATTTTGATGTGTATGTATGCACAAATTCAGGAAGTAATGTTGTTTCAGAGCCAATTAGCTACATGCATACAGCAATGTCTCTTTATGGAGGGGAGTATCTTGACATAACACAGGAGGTTGGTGCACTATCTCCCTGTGAGTGAATAAGATAAGTGATTTTGAGATCACATTTTACCACTTTTTAGGCATTATGAAAGTCTAGTTCCTTTTAATCTAATAAAGTTATTTTAAAGTTACGTTATTGTAAATACATACTGACGTGACACAACTTGTTTTTCGGTTCACCAAAATACCGTTTAGTAAATAAACTCCACTGTACTCTAATGAAAAGGTCCCTTTGAATTGTGATCTGTGTGAGATAAAGCAAAATAATATTTTATTCAGCTTGAATAGTGAGATTGTTATAAAATGTCTAGCTCTCACTTGTACTATTTCTAATATGAAGGAGGGTGGCGTAACCTCTAATAAATGTGGGGTGCATTACTGTATGTACAGAAGAGAGCAGAGTCCTTGAAAGCACATGCAAAAGTGTCATCTACAGTTAAACCGATGACCAATGAAAATAAGTGCATTATTTTTCACTGCTTTCTTTTGTTTTATCCCCCACCAAGTTGTGACTTTTACTTTAATCTATCTTTCTCAATAGACTTTTTTTTTTTTTTTAATGATTAAATGAATTGATTAATTTGTAAGACAGGTGATCCCACACTATTGTTTTTTTTTTTTGTTTGTTTGTTTGCTATATCACACACCAGAGCTCATTGAAACCTCTGTTTAGTTTGGCTTAGAGCGATTGTATGTAAAGTGCATTTTATGTAAGCCTTTCATTTGAACACCGAAAGCATGATTTTCTAATATATAGATATCTATCTATCTCTCTCTCTCTCTCTCTCTCTCTCTCTCTCTCTCTCTCTCTCTCTCTCTCTCTATATATATATATATATATATATATATATATATATATATATATATATATATATAATAGATAGATAGATATATACACACACACAGTGGGACCTCGGTTTATAAACGCCTCGGTTAACATAATTTTCGGTTTACAAATGAAAATCCATTGAAAATAATGCCCGGTTTAAAACTTTTTTCGCAATACAAAGCAAGTTTCCCCAGGATGCATTGCACCTGCGAGGTTTATAGCACCGCCCCCTGCATGCTGGAGCCTGTCGGTGGCACGTGGCGTCGAGTGTGGAGGTGTTGGTGCAGCTTTTGCATCGCGTTTTGGAGCCATTCTGGCAGTTGTTTTGGGACCTTTTGGTGCATTTCCCAAGCTGTGGACAGGTAGGGAGCTGAGCTTTGTCGTTTGCATGCCTTTTACTGTGTGTTCTGCATTGTGGGTTGGTTTCCATGCCAGCTCATTTTGACTTTTTTCTGACCTCCAGAACGGATTAATTGGTTTTCAATGCATTTATAGGAAACCACGTTTCGGTTTACAAATGTTTCACAATAAGAAACGTCCCGGCGAACGCATTAAATTCGTCAACCGAGGTCCCACTGTATATTTATTTATTGCCAAATCTCTAAGTTTCTG